>NC_041382.1:105889491-105895872 GCF_002162155.2 Triticum dicoccoides | reverse complement strand
GAGCACCTCGCCGCCATCGTCTCTCCCTCTATAAGCCCCCCACCCCTCCCCAACCCCCTCTCTCTTTGCTTAGTTAGTAGATGATTTTAGTAGTAGTAGATGTTAATTTAGGGTTCATAGATAATGATTTTTAGAAGTAGTGGATATTAATTACTAGTAGTGATGGTAAACTAGTTGTATAATTAGCAGTAGTACATGTTAATTAGTAGTAGATGTAGTAGTTAGATGTTAATTAGTAGTAGTAGATTTGCTAGTTTCTTTCTATTTATAGTAAGTTTATATTTAGTAAGAACTAGTTGAATTAATAGAACTAGTTTAGTTTTAGTTGAACTAGTTAAGTTTTAGTTGAACTAGTATAGTAAGTAAATTAATAACTAGTTGAACTACTTCATTTTTAGAAAGAACTAGTTTTTTCCTTTTTATACTAAGTTTATATTTATTAAGAACTAGTTGAATTAATAGAACTAGTTGAATTAATAGAACTAGTTGAACATGCCATATTTGGTGTTATTTTTTAGTTTAAGCAATTATTTCATGTTTTGGTTACACCTCCGAGTGGCCTATGTTTTGCCGGAGTGTTGATTAATTTCCGTTCCGGCAAATTTCAGGCGCTCGATATGTCCTTCTTTAGCAAAGGTCATGCCGGATTTTTCCGTGAATTCTGGCATGACTTGTGCTAAAATATGTACAAGTTTAATCTTTGAATTATGAACGTAGGAAATGTCATACTCGGACGATGACAGTCTCCCGGGGGAGTGCAGTTGGTGCCACGATGATCGAGGTATGTGCGTGTCACATCCCTAGTTCTGGTATGGTCCTAGGCTTGCTTTGTACATCATGTTTAAATTTCAAATGAAATTGAAATGGGGATGTTTCAAACCCTAGCACCAAAGCAAATTCAAATAGGTTCAACTTTAAAATGGATTTTCAATGAACCCAAAATGCTATTAAAAAATGTTCATGCTCTTTGGATAATGTTGGGAACAACAACCAGAGGTGATGCACATTTTTACTACACATTTTGGATTTTTGAATCAATGCATAAATATTTGGTTTGGAGCTGTTTTAATTATATAAATATTTTAATGGCTCCAAAAATGTTGGGAATTGGTAAGGGCCTCTGGAATATTATATCTAGATGCCACAAACATTTTCAGCATTTATGGAAAGGTTTTAACATTTCTTTTAGATACAAAACAAATGTCAGAAATAGAAAAAAGAAAACAGGAAAAGGAAAAGGCTTACATGTCCTTACCTGGCAGCCTAGCCGACCTGGCACTGTTGGCCCAGCCCACCAGGGGCAAGGTTGTCTTCAACCTTGTGCCCACTAGCAGCCAGCGCACGCAGCCGACCGCGCCACCTCCTGCTTCGCCGTGCCGCGCTCCCCGTCAACCCAATCCCGTGCCTGGAGACGCCTCGAAGCCCCTCTCTCCTCTCCCTCACTCGCTGCTCATTCTCCCTTCCCCTGCTCTCTCTCTGTAGCACGCCCGAACGGGTCCGTCGCCACCGTTCGCTGCCACCGTGAGCACCATGGTCTTCTCTCCACTTCCCCGTGTCCAAAAGCTCCGTGACGATGCACAGCTCCTCCACGCGGAAGATCCCGAACCTAGGAGCAACGTGGTGACGCCTTCGAGCTCGTCTTCCACCTCGGGTGCCGCCGATCACCGCCGGCGATTCGCGGCGTCTGGCGCGCCCCCGAGCCCGCTGACCTTCTGTTCCGACCCCCAGTGAGCCCCATCGTCTTTCCCCTCTCTTCTTGCTGCTGAATGTGTCCCCTAACCATGCTCTTCACCGGAGCCGAAAGCTTCCGCCCGCCGGCCATGTCACCATCGTCGCCGTAGCCACCCAAGCCCAAAACCGAGCGCGTCACCGTGCTCAGCATAGTTCCACGGGCCCAGAGCAACCAATCATTGCTCCTGCCGAGCACCATAGCAACGTTTTCATCATCACCCGAACTCCGGCCACCGCCGCGAGCTTGCCTCCGGCGAGCTCGGGCCACCTCAGCCCCTGCCGTTTGCACAGATGGATGTGGGCGAGTCCCAGCTCCATGTAGATGCCCTCTACCGGCCATTTGGTCACCGGAGGAGGAATCCCGGGCCCCTCCACCATCTCTGGGCTTGCCGGCGACGAGCGCCGGGTCAACTCCGGCGTGGGTTGACCCCCCCACAGCCCAGTTTATGAAAAATTATCAGAAAAATGCAAGGAATCCATTTATGCCAGTTTCATGCATGAAAAACCAACTTATACTTGCTGTATAAGTGAAAACATAATAATGGCATGTTATATACTTAATTTGGGGTTTGCATATGAATCCTTGGTTCATATGGACTTCAACCAAATTGATGCTAGATGCATTAGGGCAAATCATAGCATCTTTGAAATGTCATCTTCATGCATCATATTGTTGCATATGGTTGTTTATTGATTGCCGACACCGTCCCCTCTCGATAGGTTCTACTCCGGAAGGTGTCCCGAGTACCTGTCTGAGGAGCAGTGCTTCTTCGTGGATCTATCAGGCAAGCAAACCCCCTTGAGCATCTCGATAAAATCCCACTCTCTCGCTCCTGCTCCTTTTACTGCATTAGGACAACAACGATTCAAACTGCTAGTTTCTGCTGCGGTAGCTGAACCCATTCCTCAGCATGACCTGTCATTGCCATAGTAAATAGTTGAAACCCACTAGCATGAGTAGGAGTTGCTTGAGCCTTGATGTGCCTTCTCATTCATGCTTGTTTTCTTTATGCCAGCTATGCAGAGTTGTGTCAGGTCTGATTCATCGGAAATGAAACGGAGTAGTGAACATGTCCTGCCGATAAAGGCTAAGTGTGTGAACACGTTTTGGTAAAGGTAGCGATGAGAGGCCATGTAGGAGTACATGGTGGGTTGTCTCATTGGAACCGTCCCTAAGCACTGAGTTCTGTGTATGTTATCCACGTCCAGTTACTACCACACATTGGGTTCCCGTTATCCGGCCCCTCTCGGCTTATTAATCCACTTGATCTCTGTCCAGGAGTTGCAACTAGTTTCTGGCGTTTGTAGGTAGTGCTACTTGTCTACCAGGTGGTGTCCGACAGGACGGGCTTGGAACAGACTAGGCACCGTGGCACGGTGTACCAAGTGGCACCCGGATGGTGGGCTTGGGAACCCTGCACACATCGTTTGGGGCTGTCAGCGACACCCCGGTTGGATCTCCTTGCGGATGGAACCCGAATAGGCGATAAACCTTGACGAGAGACTTGTGTGGTTAGTCAGGTCGTGGCCGACACCCTCGCCCGGCTTCCGCTTGAAGGTTGCCGAGGTACATGACGTGTACAGGGCTATAAGTGGCGAGAGCGTGTGTGACGAAGTACACCCCTGCAGGGTCAACATTATCTATTCGAATAGCCGTTTTCCTCGGATATGGAAACTTGGAGGACTTATGTAGTACATAGACAATTTGGAGTGGATACTCTTGTCACATCCTAGTTAGCCATGCATTAGAGTGTTGCATCATGTCTACTTTTTCATCAGAAACTTGAAATGGGGATGACAGAACCCCCAGTCCCCTCTGAAACCAACTAGGGTTTACTAAAAAAACTTTTCAATGAACCTGAAATGCCCGTCTAAAATGCCCATCATTTTTGTCTTGGTTCAGAACCTCTGCCAAAAGTGGTGCACATTTTCCTAGGCCATCTTAGGGTTTTTGAATTAAATCATAGATATTTGAATTTGGGCATTTAAAATTATATAAAATATTTAAATGCTCAAATATCTCCAAACTAAAATGTTTCATGTTGGAAATAATCCAACTAGGGACCAGGAGTAATTTGGTGATTTTAGGAGTTGCCTAAGTATTTTATTTAATTCAACAAAGTTGCAGAAGTATTAAAAAGAACAGAAACAGAAAGAAAAGGGGAAAACTTACCTGGCGCCACCACAGGCCCACCAGCCAGCCCACCTGGCCGGCCCAGCCCGGCCACCGCTCCAGCGAGCTGCTTGGCTTGCCAGGCAGGCAGCCAAGGTGCTCGGCGGCGGCACCGCAGCTCGCCACGCAGCTGCACGCCGCCCTGCCTCCCCCTCTCACCGCCCTGATGGCCTGGACGAGCTCCACGTCGCGCCCCGACCCTCCTGGACACCTCCATTCGCCCCCAGTTCCTCTCCCTCGTGCTCCCACGCCATGGCCGACGCCACCGTCGCCGCACCACCACCGTAGCCGTGCTCCCTGTCGTCTCCACGCCGCGCCACCCTGTCCAGAAGCTCCGCCGTCCTCTACTTCATCGAGCTAGCCGAGCCCCGTGTGCTCGTGCGGCCCGAGACCACCGCACCGACCTCGCCCGAGCTCACCGTCGCCGGAGATCCCCTTCAACGCCGTCGCCGCCTCAGCTCGTCCCCGACCTCGCCGGTGGCCTCTACGGGAGCGCTGTGAGCCTAGCTACTCCTCCGACCCTCTCTCTCTCATTCCTGAGTCGTGTAGCCACCGCACGAGGATCACACGCCCGCACCGCCGCGGATCTCGTCGCCGACGTGCTTCCGGCCACACTCCGGCCACAAGATGGTGTCTATCTTACTCACCGAGTCCCGCAGCACCTAGCTAGCCACTCCACGAGCCTCACCGACCCCTCTAGCGCCAAATTCATCTTCGACCGAACCCCGGTGGCCGCCAAAGTCGTCGCCGGCGCCAACTCCGGCCACCCCGACCCCAACGGACTCCGCCAAGAGCTGCGGTTTGTCCTCAGCTCCACTCCGGTGGTCTCCGCGGCCCATTTGGTGGCCGAAATGGCCAAAACCACTCCCGCCGCCGCGTCAGGCTCGCCGGCGGCTAAACGCCGGCGTCGCTGGCTTTGACTTTGACCACGGGTGGGCCCTGGTTGACTCCCCTGAGTCAATGACAGGTGGGGCCCAGCCCTGTTAATTAAACAGGATTAGTTTTAATTAAATTTTAATTAAAATAATCACCCTGACATGCGGGACCCACTGTCAGGTTTGACCCAGACCTGTTCCGTTGACCTGCTGATGTCACACTGACGTCAGGCTGACGCAGTAATTGGTTTTCTGGATTTAATTTAAATCAGGAAATTCTAGAATATAATTTAAACTTCAAAAATTCATAACTTTTATTCTGTAACTCCAAATCAGACAAATTATATATGAAAAATGATCAGAAAAATCCAATCTATCCATCTGTACCATTTTCATGCATGATCAAACAAGTTAAATTGATGTTTCAATAAGAACAAGGAAAACCACTTTAAAGGGCCATGTTTGAGTTTGAAATTTGAATCTTTGATTCAAATTTGTTCAAACCCTTCTGGTTTTAGTTGCATTAGCCCAACACACTCATATTGCCATGTTTCATGCATGCATCATTTTGTTGCACATTGTTTGGTGATGGTTGTGTATCGATGTCCTTTGCGACAGGTTCTGCCTCCGAGGAGTACCGTGATTACCCTAACGAAGAACCGTATCAGTGCATCGAACCATCAGGCAAGCAACCAAACATTTGATCATATCGATACAATCCCATGTTCTCGCTCCTGCTCTCTTTTACTGCATTAAGACAACGCGTTTTAAACTGCTGTGTGCTGCGGTAGTTGAACCCATTTCCTCTGCATGACCTGTCATTGCCACAGTAACTAGATGAAACCCACTAGCATGTGTAGGAGTTGATTGAGCCATATGTATGTGTTGTTCCTACCTTGCTATGCCTGCTATGCTTAGAGTTGTGTCAGGTCTGGTTCATCTGGGTGATGGGCTAGAGTGAAATGTTTATGTCGGTCATGAGAGTGGTGTGGTGAACACGATTTGGTAAAGGTATCGATGAGAGGCCATGTAGGAGTACATGGTGGGTTGTTTCATTGAAGCCGACCTTAAGCACTGACATATGTATGTGTGATTTAAGGCACAGTTACTACCATGCATTGGGCCCTGAAATACGACCCCGCTCGACTTCTTATTCACCCTAGCTCTCTGTCCAGGAGTTGCAAGTAGTTTCTGGTGTTTGTAGCCTACTGGAGGCCGTGGACAGCGCTGACCGTAGGGGTGGGCTGTGATGCGGTAGGTACGTGGCACGGTGTACCGAATACCCGTTAGGTATCTCGGGAACCCTGTTCACATCGTTCGGGGCCGTATGGGAAACCTCGGCCGGACTCCCTGCGGATGGAACCTGAATAGGCGATAAACCTGGACTAGAGGCTTAAGTGTTTAGGTAGGTCGTGGTCTACACCCACGTCGGCTTTCGCTTGAAGTCTGCCGGGCACATGTCGTGTGCAGACGCTAAGTGGTGGAAACATGTATGAAGAAGTACACCCCTGCAGGGTTATCATAATCTATTCGAATAGCCGCGTCCGCGGTAAAGGACTACTTGGTTGCCTATACAGTTCATAGACAAGTAAATGGAAACTG
>NC_041382.1:105886610-105889481 GCF_002162155.2 Triticum dicoccoides | reverse complement strand
TTTGCTGAAATCTAGCTCATCAATATCAGATTTGGTGGCAAATAAACATGCACTTTTCAATTTAATTTCAGAAGCAACACTAGATGGTTTATTATTAGGCTTCATTTGTTGCTCAAATTCTTTTGCCACAATCTGATTTTCACTCTTATTCGTCTCCTGTTTTGCTTTATTAGCTCTATTAATATCATCTTTCAAAATGGAATCAGGAGTCATAGGAAGCAAAGTAATATTTTTATCCTTATGAACAAGAGTATAGTGATTGTTTCTACCATGGTGTACAGAATTTTTATCAAATTGCCATGGTCTACCAAGTAATAAGGAACATGCTTGCATAGGTACCACATCACAATCAACATAATCAGCATATGTAGAGATACTATAATGCACACGAACAGTACGTGTTACCTTAACCTTGCCGATGTTGTTGAACCATTGGATGTAGTAAGGATGTGGATGTGGTCTTGTGGTGAGAGAAAGCTTCTCCACCATCTCCATGCTAGCCAAGTTATTGCAGCTCCCTCCATCAATGATCACGCGAACAGAACGTTCCTTCACAACTCCCTTTGTATGGAACAAATTATGCCTCTGATTTTGCTCAGCTTGTGTAACCTGCACACTCAAAACACGTTGAGCAACTAAACATTCATACCTGTCAGCATCTTCAGGAGCCATGTATTGCGTCTCATGATCAGAATCGTCTCCACCGTGTTCTTCACGTGTAATAAGAGCCAAAGTCTCCTCATCATAGTCACTAGCGGACTCATACCCACCATCCTCAGTAACAATCATCACACGCTTAGATGGGCATTCTCTCGCATAATGACCTCCACCTTTGCAATGTCGACAAATAATATCATGTGTTTGCCCTGTTGATGCCATGGATGAAGAGCTCTTTGCAGGCCCAGAAGGTGTGCTCTTGGCAGATAGTGGTGATTGTGCCTGCTTTATTGTATCACGGTTCGAGGTGGCAGCCGACGGAGGCGCCGGTGTAGCAGAACGTGTGGAAGTAGATGTTGCACGTGGTGTCCATGATGAAGGTCGACCTGCAGAAAAGTTAGTCCGCGCCAATGCCTGTCGATCCTGCACTTCACGTTCAGCTTTACAAGCAAGATGGAATAAACGAGTGATATTAGTATACTCCTTATACTCTAGAATCGTATGAATCTCTCTATTTAATCCACCCATAAAACGTGCAAGCATAGCTTCATTCTCCTCAACAATACCACATCTAATCATGCTAGTTTGTAATTCCTGATAATATTCTTCTACAGAATTTTTTCCCTGTCTTAGGCGCTGCAATTTTTGAAGTAATTCATGTTGATAATATGGTGGAACCCAACGAGTACGCATAGCAGTTTTCAAAGCAGCCCAAGTAGCCGGAATAGGATATAATCTACAATGCTCAGACCAGCAAACACATGCAAAACTAGTGAATGCACAAACAACAGCAGGAACACGTCTCTCCTCGGGATATTGTAAACATGTAAATCGTTGTTCAGTTTCTAACTCCCAAGTAAGATATATATCAGGAACATATCTACCCTCAAATGGTGGAATATTCAATTTTAGTTTAGGGAGATGGTCATGATCTCGTACCTGAGGGTGAGCCCTACCATTGCCATTATTTGCATGTGGACGACCTAGTGGTTGCTGTGCTGGTGGTGGCACGTAGTTATGATTTTGATCAACCTCATCCTCATAATCTCCCACATAATCATCCTCCTCCACATCAGCAGTAGGAGCCACAGAAGTATCAACAGCAGCACCAGCAGTTTGGCCCGACTGAAGAGGGACACGGCTCGCTCGGCGGAGGGCTGTTTCCCGACGTGGAGGTAGTGATAGAGGCAAAGGTGTCCCGTCTTTCGATGAGATGGTGGATTTCGCTTTGGTGGAAGTCGACTTTGACGATCCGACTACGAACGTGTGAGGACGTCGCGCCTTAGCAATCGCTAAACCAACTCCGAGAGGTTATTGACCATGCCGGAGCACGATCAACCTGACCATGAGGGTCTGTTTCCTGCGAGCAAACGAAGAACAAGCAAGAAACTAAGATTGCAATCTGGATATTGCGAATATAAGATGAAAGCTTTATTGATCAAGGTGGGGTTCTGTGACGCCTTTGTCTGGTCGTTGAACACAAACGAAGTACGCGAAGTTGCAGCTATGGCGAACTTTTAATCTAAACAAAACCTCCAAAGTCTAAACGATGCCCTAAGGGCTGTATATATGGAGGAAGATGGGGGAATTTCGTGGCCCTTGGTGGAGGAGTCCGAAATCAACCCTATCTCTTGTTTCCCCACACATACGGACTCTAAAAATAGCCTATACTTATGTATTTCGAAATTACATGGGCCTGGCCCAATAATAAGGTGACGCAGCACCTAAAATAGCCTCGGGACGAAATTTATGAAGTGGCATCTTGTATATTTCGTCCAAAGCTTCATGCACCCATTATGGTGGCTTCAAAGTCCTGAAATCATCACTTGTAACTCCATTCTTGTTCCCCTTGCGCATGCCATCATCTCCATGCTTGTTCTTGCTCCAATGTTCATCCTTCTCCAAGCTAGGCCCTTCATTTGTAAGCAAAACAAATGTATCCAATTTAGGCAGCATCATATTCTCATGAACATTAGAATCATTACCAAGAAACGAAAGTACCTGGTAATTTAGTTGGCGTGCACGAGCTCTAGTAATTGGTCCAGTATGTATAGCAGCAGGGGCTGTGGGTGTAACAATTGTATTGATGTCCTCATCATCCTCCCCTTCTTGAAATGAAGTCGTCCTCGACGGAAGTCCATCTTCCTCACCCAAATAAGGCTTCAAATCTGCAATGTTAAAAGTGGGACTAACCCCAAAATCTGCAGGCAGCTC
>NC_041382.1:105884902-105886045 GCF_002162155.2 Triticum dicoccoides | reverse complement strand
GGTCATCAAAGGACCAACATCATAACTCTTGGAAAGTTGTCCCTACCATCATATCTGACCGAGATTCAGATCCGATTGGTGTCATGATACCTCAAGCTCACGATGCTTGAGGAGAAAAGGTGCGATACAAATTGACGAGATGACATCGAAGATTCTCGGGAGATGAACCATGGAAGCCAGTTCCGAAACAAGAGTTCATCGGTAAACCAATGAGAGGATGAGGAGGTGGCTGGTGGAATCAGCGACAATTCATCGAGATTAACAAAAGATGGATTTCCACAATTATGTGAACAAAGAGATAACATTTGTCAGATCAAATGGTATAATGATGTATGCTTGAGGAAAACATACACAATTAAACATTGGTTGAAAGGTGCACCCGAAATATGGGTTGGGTTGCACAACCAACGTCAGAATGGTGATTCAATAGTCAATAGCCTAAGAATGAAATTTCGACCATTAACTTCAAAAAAATTTAGGGTTGCTAGAAGGAAAGAATCCAAACAACACCGTTCACTTGTTGGAATTAACACGGGGACCAAGAAATGAACGAAGATGGCAAGAAGCATTTTGTTATCAAGAATTCTTAAGAGGTGGTGAAATTCCCACCACATTCTTGACAAAAAGAGATGGTAATACTTCCGAGGTAAGGAAGATCAAAATGCTGGGTAGCAAGGAACTCAAGGTACAACACCAAGCATGAACAAGCTTGTGTTGGTGGGAAGGCCATAAGGTGGTCGATGATAATACAATTCATCAAGGGCAAGGATGGTATTTCTCATCATGAATTCAATTGATATCATGGATGAGCTCAGAATGTTGATGATCACGACACCTTTGTCGCGAGAGTTCATGAAGATGTAATCGATCGGCGACGACATCAAGTCAAAGTAATGATGAAGTGAAAGGTTATTGGAACCAAGGGTACGACACAAACTCGAAACCAAGCTTGTTGTTCAAGGCGAAATGATATGACGATGAGGACCGACGTAAGGTTAGTTCATCGTCGAAAATTGTGCTCCGAGAAGAAGGACCGGGTAGCACAGTTAAAATCATCACGACAATGATATAGCCAAACAGGCTAGGAATGGCGTGATCGGGTACAAACTCGTACTTATAGAAGCTTACTGAAGAGTTGTTGAA
>NC_041382.1:105857150-105884892 GCF_002162155.2 Triticum dicoccoides | reverse complement strand
CTAAAAGCCTCAAGATAAGTGTGAGTGCCGAGGATGGCTCTTCCGTAGGAAGACGGAGGTGGATCCTCGGTAGTGTATTGAAGTGGTGAGTAGTGGACTCGTGTGCGCAAAACCATTTCAAGTTGGAGTATCGTAGGATAGCCTAGCCAAGAGTCAAAGCTGGCTTGCTGCAATAACTCCACCAACCCTTCTTGATACTAAGCATGTATGTAGGATCTGATGTAAGTCTTGCTGAGTACCTTTGTACTCATGTTGCTATAATCTACATTTTTACAGAAGACGCTGCAACCCCTTCTGATGGGTTCTATGTAGACGTTGACATCAACGAGTAGGCTAAAGACCCAGGTGGTGACCCTGAGCTTGTGAAGGACCATGTAGTATAGCTAGGCTTTCCAAGCCTCTTTTATTTTACTAGTTGTCTGTACTCAGACAAGTTACTTCCGCTGCTGGTTTGTATGATTGTATGACTTGTATGTTGGGTCGTGAGACCCGTACCTTTGTGTATGTTGTATGGCTCCCTGAGCCTTAAATAAAGTACTTGTGTCGTAGAGTCATGTTGTGATGCTTCGTTGTATTTGCACATATCGAGCATATTGTGTGTATGGTTGAAATGCTTGGTATGTGTGGGATCTGACTATCTAGTTGTTTATCTTTAGTAGCCTCTCTTACCGGGAAATGTCTCCTAGTGTTACCGCTGAGCCATGGTAGCTTGCTACTGCTCTGGGACACTTAGGCTGGCCGGCATGTGTCCTTCTTCGTTCCTGTGTCTGTCCCTTCGGGGAAATGTCACGCTTTGAGTACCGGAGTCCTGTTAGCCCGCTACAGCCCGGTTTACCGGAGTCCTGCTAGCCTAGTGCTACAGCTCGGACCCACTTGCTGATGACCGACACGTTCGAAGCTGGGTCATGGATGCCTGTCCCTGTAAGTCTGTGCCACTTTGGGTTTACGACTAGTCATGTCAGCCCAGGCTCTTTATCATATGGATGCTAGCGACACTATCATATACGTGAGCCAAAATGCGCAAACGGTCCCGGGCAAAGGTAAGGCGACACCCGTGGGAATACCGTGCGTGAGGCCGCAAAGTGATATGAGGTGTTACCGGCTAGATCGATGTGACATCGAGTCGGGGTCCTGACAGCGTTGGCATTAGAGCCGGACTGCCTGTAGGTTCTCCAAGCCAAACTGGTCGATGTTGAGTCTAGAAATTCTTTAGTTATATGTAGGGGAATTGTTTGTGGGTTGGAACGTAAGGCTCTTTTTACTCCTTTATCTTATGACATTCTGATCTGAGTCAGTCCATTCTTCCACCGGGGGTTAAGGAATTAGGACCTATTCTCTCTTCAGGATCACGTGTTACTAATCAGTAGTACCTTATAAGTTTGATGGATACAAGCCTAGTTCAGTTCTACTACCACATTATGTTGTTAGAATGGATTCAGAACTTTAATATGATGATGTTTGAGTATGTACAAAATCCTTTGTCAAATGTCTCAAAATCCTTCTTGAGCATTTACAGCTGTTATGCTGCCGAAATTTTGCTAGAAATTCTAATGCCTTTGCATTATGATTGTGCTTTCAGATGGCCACTCGTGACCTCAATCAAGTGGTTCGCCTGACTCGATGCCTAGATGTACCCAGCCATACTGCCAAGTTGGTCAGGGTAATGACTGAGGCTAGATACCGTTGGTATCCCGAGTACACGGTCGAAGAGCAATTCCGAGACTTTAATCAAAGCCAGTATCTCTGCACTGTCAGGATATTTCCATCTTATCCTGGATCCACCGAGCCCCTTCACTGCTCCTATGGACTCAGGGTTACTATTGAGATGGCTGTGCAGGACGCCGCCTACTCTATGATGACCATTATGCGAGTCAGATCTGGTCTATTTCGGGACTCTGATTTCCGGTATATGCCAGGATCACTTCCGGGAGCACAAGGGTATCTCCAGGCTATCTATGCTGACCCCACTCAGGAGGATTCACGGACTCGCACCACTACTGAGATGCTCGAGGATAAGGACCGTGAAAATCGGGCCTTAAGGTTAGAGCTCTTCAATACCCGTGCTGACCACTGGGCCACTTTGACTCGGTTCGCACCGGCGGTGCAAGCTGGATATTCAGATATGCGCGATCTCTATCCTGTGAGATCTGCTCTGCCAGACGTGATGGTTTGGCGTGATGTAGGAGGCATCACCCCACCTCGCGGTCCCCGCAGGCCACCATCTGTTGGTCCAAGACCCCATCCTAGCCCCTATGGTCCACAAGCTCCGCGAGATCGTCTGTTTCTGGATGATCATGTTGAGCTTCCAGGCTATGGAGGTGACTTCTACGAGGACTACTACGGATCGGTCTGAGTTAGTGATAGTATCACTAGTTCGCACTAGCTGTGTCGTCTATCGTCCTGCGTGACTCGTGGGATATGACCTAGTTTGCACTCTTTCCGGAGGTGTAGAAAAATAATGTATAGGAGCTTGGGATGCCTCCGATGAGATGTAATCCTCTTTTCACCGTAATAGTACTTTGTTTGGTCTTGTACTAAACCCTGTATGGTGTGTATGACGATGGAATAAAAGAAGTAGTTTCTGTATCTACCATGTCATACGGATGATCATCTTGCATTCCGAGTTATTCCTTACATTCTGTATCCTATGTCGGAATTTTATCATTCTGACTAAATCATTGTCTTGTTTACCTAGGATGGTCAACACGCGCGCTAACCCTGCTTCTCAAGAGCAGGCCGAAGGCAGTGAAGGCAGGAATGAAAATCTGCCTCATCCTCCTTCACTAGCCGAGGTTATGATGGAAGCTGAGAGAAACAAGCGGGAGACCAACCGTTTGTTGGAGCGTATTGAACAGAATACAGCACACCATCAGAGGATTAACGTGGTGTCACTCAGTGATTTTATCAAATTGCATCCACCCACGTTCCACCACTCCGTCGAGCCTCTCGACGCTGATGACTGGCTTCGCAGCATCTCTCACAAGCTGCGTTCCGCGCTAGTAGCTGAGGCTGACAAGGTCACCTTTGCTGCATATCATCTTGAAGGCCCCGCCAGTCTATGGTGGGAGAATTATGGAGCTATGCGCCCAGCGGGCCATGTCACTACTTGGGCTGAATTCAGCGAGGCTTTCCGTGAACATCACATTCCGGAGGGTCTCATGGACCGTAAACGTGAAGAATTTTGCAGTTTCACCCAAGGCCGACTTTCTGTGGATGCTTACAGCAGGGAGTTTGGTAATCTCGCACGATATGCAACTGAGGAAGTGTCTACTGATGCCAAGAAGCAAGCAAGGTTCCGTAAGGGCCTTAGTCCTGAGCTTCGCCGCGACCTCCGTCTTTATGAGTGCACATCTTTTCAGAAACTTGTCAACAAAGCCATTAGTGCTGAAACTGGTCAGACTGGCTATGACGCAACACGCAAGCATGGCCGTGACATGGGTTCCTCATCCGGTGCTGGTCCTCCGAAGCGCCGCGTGTGGGTACCCAACACCGCCCTGCCACCCAGGTTCACACCGAGGCCATCCTTCCAGGCGCCTCGCCCCGTTCAATAGTCTGCACCGGCCAAGCCCTATGGTGGTCCAACTAACAATGCTCCTCCACGTACCAGTTCCGTGACCTGTTTCAAGTGTGGGGAATCTGGTCACTATATGCGTGAGTGTCCCCAGACCAACCCCAACCAGTCTGCTAAAGCTGTTGGCCGTGGCAAGCCGACAGGAAAAATATTCCACGCCAAGCCGGTCACCGCTTCACGTGGCCATGTCAACTGTATCTCTGCCGAAGAAGCTCAAGAGGATCCCAACGTCGTTCTCGGTACGCTTCTTGTTAATTGCCACCCGGCATCTGTTCTTTTCGATACAGGAGCCTCTCATTCTTTTATATCTGAAAACTATGCTCGTTTGCATAATGTCGCATTCGGTGATATGCCAACCTCTATGGTAATTCAAACTCCGGGATCCAAATGGCAAACTTCTAGAGTAAGCCATGGAAATGAAATCCAAGTCGACAGACTTGTTTTCCTCGCGTCTCTGATAGCCCTTAAATCTTCAGATATTAATATCATTCTGGGTATGGACTGGATGTCAGCTCATCAAGCCAAAATTGATTGCTTCTCTAGGACTGTTCAACTCACCCATCCTTCGGGGAAGATAGTCAATGTCTTGACCCGAATATCCAAGCGACAATTATATTCTCTTAACGCCAGCCCTTTGCCAGACCTTGAGGACGTTCCGGTAGTCCGTGACTTCCCGGATGTCTTCCCAGAGGAATTGCCAGGTGTTCCACCTGACAGGGATGTTGAGTTCGTAATAGACCTCATCCCCGGAACCGTTCCGATTGCTAGAAGACCTTATAAGATGGCACCCCTAGAACTAGCCGAGCTTAAGAAACAACTCGATGAGTCCTTGAAAAAGGGTTTCATCCGACCTAGCTCATCTCCGTGGGCTTGCCCCGTCCTCTTCGTCAAGAAGAAGGATGGTACGGACCGGATGGTTGTAGATTACCGACCTGTCAATTTGGTCACAATCAAGAACAAATATCCGCTTCCCAGGATCAACGACCTGTATGATCAGCTCGCTGGATCCTCAGTCTTCTCCAAGATGGATTTGAGGTTGGGCTACCATCAAATCAAAATCAGAAAACGGGGACATTCCTAAAACGGCCTTTGTTACTCGTTATGGCCAATACGAGTACACCGTCATGTCCTTCGGTTTAACCAACGCTCCAGCCACTTTTTCTCGGTTAATGAACTCAATCTTCATGGAGTACTTGGATAAATTCATCGTGGTTTACCTCGATGATATACTCATCTACTCCAAGAACGAGGAAGAACATGCCGAACATCTAAGGCTAGTGTTGAAGAAACTTCGAGAGCATCGCCTTTATGCCAAATTTTCTAAATGTGAATTCTGGTTGCCAGAAGTGACCTATTTGGGTCATGTAATATCTGGTAAAGGTATTGCTGTTAACCCTGAGCGAGTTCAAGCCGTCCTTAATTGGACTCCACCTGAATCGGTCAAGCAAGTTCGGAGTTTTCTGGGCTTAGCGAGCTATTGCCGTCGCTTTGTCGAAAACTTCTCCAAAGTTGCTAAACCTCTAACCGAACTCCTCAAGAAAGATAAGAAGTTCGAATGGACTCCACAATGTGAGCACAGCTTTCAGGAACTGAAAAGACGCCTGACCTCTGCTCCCGTTCTGGTACCGCCAGACTTCTCCAAGGACTTTGTTATCTACTGCGACGCCTCGCGACAAGGACTAGGTTGCATTCTCATGCAAGATCGACACGTAATTGCCTACGCTTCACGGCAATTGCACCCACATGAGGAGAATTATCCCACTCATGATCTAGAGCTTGCAGCCATAGTCTATGCACTTAAAACCTGGCGACATTACCTCCTCGGTAACCGTTGCGAAATATTCACTGATCACCAAAGTCTGAAGTACATTTTCACCCAACCGGATCTAAATATCAGGCAAAGACGTTGGGTTGAATTGATCACAGATTTCGACTTAGGAATAACCTACACCCCAGGGAAAGCCAACGTCATGGCTGATGCGCTAAGTCGTAAATCTTATTGTAACAACCTGATGTTACAACAAAGTCAACCGCTTCTCCATGAGGAATTTCGGAAGCTTAACCTTCACATTGTACCTCAAGGTTTTCTTTCCACCTTGGTAGCAAAACCTACTCTTACGGATCAAATCATCGCTGCCCAAAAGCGAGATAAGGGAATATCTAAAATCAAAGAGAACATTGCTAGTGGAGGTGCTAGTTGTTTCTCTACAAATGATCATGGTGTTGTGTACTTTGAGAACCGTCTAGTGGTTCCCAAGAACCAGCATCTACGGCAGTTGATCCTTAAGGAAGCTCATGAATCTCCTCTCACCATTCATCCCGGTAGTACTAAGATGTATCAGGACCTACGCCAGAGGTTCTGGTGGACTAGGATGAAGAGGGAAATTGCTCAGTATATTGCTAATTGCGATGTCTGTCGTCGTGTAAAAGCAGAGCATCAACGGCCTGCTGGCACCCTTCAACCCTTAGCTATTCCTGAATGGAAATGGGATAAAATTGGTATGGATTTCATTACCGGTTTTCCCAGGACCAAGAGAGGGAATAATGCTATTTTCGTCGTGGTCGATCGTCTTTCCAAAGTAGCCCATTTCCTACCTGTTCGTGAGAGTATAACCGCTAGTCAGCTGGCAGATTTATACATCTCCCGAATAGTGTCCCTCCATGGTGTTCCTTTGGAAATTAACTCTGATCGAGGATGTCTTTTTACCTCTCGATTTTGGGAAAGTTTCCAAAATGCTATGGGGACTCGTCTCTCCTTTAGCACCGCTTTCCACCCTCAGTCAAGTGGTCAAGTGGAACGCGTCAACCAGATTCTAGAAGACATGCTTCGAGCCTCTGTTATCTCATTCGGAATGGACTGGGAGAAGTGCCTTCCATTTGCCGAATTCGCTTACAACAACAGCTATCAATCTAGCTTGGGTAAAGCCCCTTTTGAAGTTCTCTATGGATGACGGTGTCGAACACCCCTTAACTGGTCAGAGACCGGGGAAAGACAATTCTTTGGCCCGGATATGATTCAGGAAGCAGAAGAACAAGTTCGTATCGTTCGTGAAAAGTTGAAAACAGCCCAATCTCGTCAAAAGAGTCAATATGACCGAAAACATAAGGCTATGACTTTCGAGGTTGACGAGAAGGCTTATCTTCGGGTCACCCCTCTGAAGGGAACCCATCGTTTCGGTATCAAAGGCAAATTGGCTCCTCGTTACATTGGACCTTTTCGTATTCTCGCTAAACGAGGAGAGGTTGCCTACCAATTGGAACTATCTCCACATCTTTCTCGAGTTCATGATGTCTTCCACGTTTCTCAACTCAGGCGTTGCTTCTCGGATCCTATCCGTGAAGTGGACCACGAAACGCTTGATCTCCAAGAAAATCTTACATATCGAGAGTACCCCATTCGTATCCTCGATCAGGCCGAACGTACCACCCGACGTCATAATATCAAGTTTCTCAAAGTTCAATGGTCGCACCATTCTGAGGATGAAGCAACTTGGGAAAGGGAGGATCGTCTTCGACTCGAGTATCTCGCCTTCTTCCCGGGGGAACCCAAATCTCGGGACGAGATTCTTTTGAGTGGGGGTGAGTTGTCACATCCTAGTTAGCCATGCATTAGAGTGTTGCATCATGTCTACTTTTTCATCAGAAACTTGAAATGGGGATGACAGAACCCCCAGTCCCCTCTGAAACCAACTAGGGTTTACTAAAAAAAACTTTTCAATGAACCTGAAATGCCCTTCTAAAATGCCCATCATTTTTGTCTTGCTTCAGAACCTCTGCCAAAAGTGGTGCACATTTTCCTAGGCCATCTTAGGGTTTTTGAATTAAATCATAGATATTTGAATTTGGGCATTTAAAATTATATAAAATATTTAAATGCTCAAATATCTCCAAACTAAAATGTTTCATGTTGGAAATAATCCAACTATGGACCAGGAGTAATTTGGTGATTTTAGGAGTTGCCTAAGTATTTTATTTAATTCAACAAAGTTGCAGAAGTATTAAAAAGAACAGAAACAGAAAGAAAAGGGGAAAACTTACCTGGCGCCACCACAGGCCCACCAGCCAGCCCACCTGGCCGGCCCAGCCCGGCCACCGCTCCAGCGAGCTGCTTGGCTTGCCAGGCAGGCAGCCAAGGTGCTCGGCGGCGGGACCGCAGCTCGCCATGCAGCTGCACGCCGCCCTGCCTCCCCCTCTCGCCGCCCTGATGGCCTGGACGAGCTCCATGTCGCGCCCCGACCCTCCTGGACACCTCCATTCGCCCCCAGTTCCTCTCCCTCGCGCTCCCACGCCATGGCCGACGCCACCGTCGCCGCACCACCGCCGTAGCCGTGCTCCCCGTCGTCTCCACGCCGCGCCACCCTGTCCAGAAGCTCCGCCGTCCTCTACTTCATCGAGCTAGCCGAGCCCCGTGTGCTCGTGCGGCCCGAGACCACCACACCGACCTCGCCCGAGCTCACCGTCGCCGGAGATCCCCTTCAACGCCGTCGCCGCCTCAGCTCGTCCCCGACCTCGCCGGTGGCCTCTACGGGAGCGCTGTGAGCCTAGCTACTCCTCCGACCCTCTCTCTCTCATTCCTGAGCCGTGTAGCCATCGCACGAGGATCACACGCCCGCACCGCCGCGGATCTCGTCGCCGACGTGCTTCCGGCCACACTCCGGCCACAAGATGGTGTCCATCTTACTCACCGAGTCCCGCAGCACCTAGCTAGCCACTCCACGAGCCTCACCGACCCCTCTAGCGCCAAATTCATCTTCGACCGAACCCCGGTGGCTGCCAAAGTCGTCGCCGGCGCCAACTCCGGCCACCCCGACCCCAACGGACTCCGCCAAGAGCTGCGGTTTGTCCTCAGCTCCACTCCGGTGGTCTCCGCGGCCCATTTGGTGGCCGAAATGGCCAAAACCACTCCCGCCGCCGTGTCGGGCTCGCCGGCGGCTAAACGCCGGCGTCGCTGGCTTTGACTTTGACCACGGGTGGGCCCTGGTTGACTCCCCTGAGTCAATGACAGGTGGGGCCCAGCCCTGTTAATTAAACAGGATTAGTTTTAATTAAATTTTAATTAAAATAATCACCCTGACATGCGGGACCCACTGTCAGGTTTGACCCAGACCTGTTCCGTTGACCTACTGACGTCACACTGACGTCAGGCTGACGCAGTAATTGGTTTTCTGGATTTAATTTAAATCAGGAAATTCCAGAATATAATTTAAACTTCAAAAATTCAAAACTTTTATTCTGTAACTCCAAATCAGACAAATTATATATGAAAAATGATCAGAAAAATCCAATCTATCCTTCTGTACCATTTTCATGCATGATCAAACAAGTTAAATTGATGTTTCAAGCAGAACAAGGAAAACCACTTTAAAGGGCCATGTTTGAGTTTGAAATTTGAATCTTTGATTCAAATTTGTTCAAACCCTTCTGGTTTTAGTTGCATTAGCCCAACACACTCATATTGCCATGTTTCATGCATGCATCATTTTGTTGCACATTGTTTGGTGATGGTTGTGTATCGATGTCCTTTGCGACAGGTTCTGCCTCCGAGGAGTACCGTGATTACCCTAACGAAGAACCGTATCAGTGCATCGAACCATCAGGCAAGCAACCAACCATTTGATCATATCGATACAATCCCATGTTCTCGCTCCTGCTCTCTTTTACTGCATTAAGACAACGCGTTTTAAACTGCTGTGTGTTGCGGTAGTTGAACCCATTTCCTCTGCATGACCTGTCATTGCCACAGTAACTAGATGAAACCCACTAGCATGTGTAGGAGTTGATTGAGCCATATGTATGTGTTGTTCCTACCTTGCTATGCCTGCTATGCTTAGAGTTGTGTCAGGTCAGGTTCATCTGGGTGATGGGCTAGAGTGAAATGTTGATGTCGGTCATGAGAGTGGTGTGGTGAACACGATTTGGTAAAGGTATCGATGAGAGGCCATGTAGGAGTACATGGTGGGTTGTTTCATTGAAGCCGACCTTAAGCACTGAGATCTGTATGTGTGATTTAAGGCACAGTTACTACCATGCATTGGGCCCTGAAATATGACCCCGCTCGACTTCTTATTCACCCTAGCTCTCTGTCCAGGAGTTGCAAGTAGTTTCTGGTGTTTGTAGCCTACTGGAGGCCGTGGACAGCGCTGACCGTAGGGGTGGGCTGTGATGCGGTAGGTACGTGGCACGGTGTACCGAATACCCGTTAGGTATCTCGGGAACCCTGTTCACATCGTTCGGGGCCGTATGGGAAACCTCGGCCGGACTCCCTGCAGATGGAACCTGAATAGGCGATAAACCTGGACTAGAGGCTTAAGTGTTTAGGTAGGTCGTGGTCTACACCCACGTCGGCTTTCGCTTGAAGTCTGCCGAGCACATGTCGTGTGCAGACGCTAAGTGGTGGAAACATGTATGAAGAAGTACACCCCTGCAGGGTTATCATAATCTATTCGAATAGCCGCGTCCGCGGTAAAGGCCTACTTGGTTGCCTATATAGTTCATAGACAAGTAAATGGAAACTGCTAAAAGCCTCAAGATAAGTGTGAGTGCCGAGGATGGCTCTTCCGTAGGAAGACGGAGGTGGATCCTCGGTAGTGTATTGAAGTGGTGAGTAGTGGACTCGTGTGCGCAAAACCATTTCAAGTTGGAGTATCGTAGGATAGCCTAGCCAAGAGTCAAAGCTGGCTTGCTGCAATAACTCCACCAACCCTTCTTGATACTAAGCATGTATGTAGGATCTGATGTAAGTCTTGCTGAGTACCTTTGTACTCATGTTGCTATAATCTACATTTTTACAGAAGACGTTGCAACCCCTTCTGATGGGTTCTATGTAGACGTTGACATCAACGAGTAGGCTAAAGACCCAGGTGGTGACCCTGAGCTTGTGAAGGACCATGTAGTATAGCTAGGCTTTCCAAGCCTCTTTTATTTTACTAGTTGTCTGTACTCAGACAAGTTACTTCCGCTGCTGGTTTGTATGATTGTATGACTTGTATGTTGGGTCATGAGACCCGTACCTTTGTGTATGTTGTATGGCTCCCTGAGCCTTAAATAAAGTACTTGTGTCGGAGAGTCATGTTGTGATGCTTCGTTGTATTTGCACATATCGAACATATTGTGTGTATGGTTGAAATGCTTGGTATGTGTGGGATCTGACTATCTAGTTGTTTATCTTTAGTAGCCTCTCTTACCGGGAAATGTCTCCTAGTGTTACCGCTGAGCCATGGTAGCTTGCTACTGCTCTGGGACACTTAGGCTGGCCGGCATGTGTCCTTCTTCGTTCCTGTGTCTGTCCCTTCGGGGAAATGTCACGCTTTGAGTACCGGAGTCCTGTTAGCCCGCTACAGCCCGGTTTACCGGAGTCCTGCTAGCCCAGTGCCACAGCCTGGACCCACTTGCTGATGACCGACACGTTCGAAGCTGGGTCATGGATGCCTGTCCCTGTAAGTCTGTGCCACTTTGGGTTTACGACTAGTCATGTCAGCCCGGGCTCTTTATCATATGGATGCTAGCGACACTATCATATACGTGAGCCAAAATGCGCAAACGGTCCCGGGCAAAGGTAAGGCGACACCCGTGGGAATACCGTGCGTGAGGCCGCAAAGTGATATGAGGTGTTACCGGCTAGATCGATGTGACATCGAGTCGGGGTCCTGACAACTCTAAAATCCGCAAGATAAGCGCGAGTGCTATGGATGGCCTTCTCGTAGGGAGACGGGAACAGATCCATAGTGGAGTATTGATATGGTGAATATGTGGACTCGTGTGCGTCTTCTCACCTTAAGAAGTTTCTGATACTCGTAGTATAGGTTAGCCACTGAGTCAAAGCTGGCTTGCTGCTGTTAAACTCCACCACCCCCTTTGTTGATAATGTTGCATATGTAGTTAGTTCTGATGTAAGACTTGCTGAGTACCTTTGTACTCACGCTTGCTTATTTATGTTTTGTAGTTGGTTACACTAGTGGCTTCGACGAGTGGCTTGTATCCCAGCTACGATCTTGTACCCATGGGAGGGTCGTGTTTAGTCAGGCTTCTTAGTCTTTTCCTTTTGTAGTTGTCTGTACTCAGACATGTAATGCTTCCGTTGCTTGTATGCTCTGAATGATGGGTCATGAGACCCCTGTTTGTATTGATTGCTATGTGGCTCTTCTGGGCCTTTATCTATATGAGTTTGAGTTATGTTGTGATGCCATGATGTACAACACATACTTGCATGTTATGCGTACATGTAACATGTATTGCTATTTGTGGGATCCGACAACCTAGTTGTTTACCTCTGATAGCCTCTCTTATGGGGAAATGTAGTCTTGTGCTTCCAAGTGCCATAGTAGTCCGCTATAGCCCGGTTCACCGGAGTCCTGCTAGCCCAGCACTACTGCTCCGGAACACTTGACTGGCCGGCATGTGATTCACTTTGTTCCTGTGTCTGCCCCTTCGGGGAAATGTCACGCGGTGACATCCGGAGTCCTGTTAGCCTAGTGCTATAGCCCGGATTCATACGCTGTTGACCAACATGCTCGAGGTTGATTCATGTATGCCTGTCCCTATAAGTTAGTGCTACTTTGGGTTCACGACTAGTCATGTCGTCCCGGGTTCTCTGTCATATGGATGCTAGCGACACTATCATATACGTGAGCCAAAAGGCGCAAACGGTCCCGGGCCAGGTAAGGTGGCACCCGTGAGAATACCGTGCGTGAGGCCGCAAAGTGATATGAAGTGTTACATGCTAGATCGGTGTGACTTAGGATCGGGGTCCCGATAGCGTTGGTATCAGAGCCTGACTGACTGTAGGATTACCAAGCCAAACTGGTCGAAGTTGAGTCTAGAAATGCTTTAGTTATATAAGGGAATTGATTGTGGAAGGGAACATAAGGCTCTTTTTACTCCTTTACCTCATGTCATTCTTTCTGACTCAGCCTCTTCTTTTCTACGAGGGTTAAGGCCTAGGCTTCTCCTCTATCTCTCAGGATGACGTGTTACTAAACCGTAAAGTCTTAGGATTGTTGGGTTGTGTCTCCGTTCAGTTCGACTACTTCCGTGTGTCCTCAGTTTGACCCAGAACCTTGATATTATGATGCTGATTGATTATGCTATTCCTTTGATGAAATGTCTCAAAAAAATCCTTTTGAGCATTTACAGTCGTTATGCTCCTGAAACTGTCCCAGGATTTCAAGAGTTTCCAATGCTTTTGCATTACATTCCGCATCCCTATGTCGATGCTAATTCCATCCTTGTTTCCTTGGTTTCTATGCCAGGATGTCGTCTGCTAACCGAGGTTCAGTTGCTCATAGCAAGAACCACGGAGATGGTAGGGATGAGGATCCTCCTAACCAGCCTTTGATGACAGAGTTCTTGTTAGCATCCGAGAGGAACAAGTGTGAGACTAACCGCTTGCTGGCACAGATTGAGCAGAACACCGCACATCAGTGTAAGAAGTTGGTTTCCATCACCGACTTCATTGGTCTGAAACCACCCACCTTCCATCATTCCATTGAGCCACTCGATGCGGATGACTGGCTCCGGAGCATCACTCACAAGATGCTTTCTGCGAACGTGGCTGAAGGTGACAAGGGCACCTATGCTACCTATCACCTGGAAGGTCCTGCTAGTATTTGGTGGCAGAGCTATGAGGCTATGCTCCCAGCTGGCCAGATTCCTACGTGGAAGGATTTCACCGAGGCTTTTCGTGAGCACCATATTCCTCAGGCTCTCATTGACCACAAGAGGGAAGAGTTCTGTAGTTTTACCCAGGGTAAGTTGCATGTTGATGCTTATAGTAGGGAGTTTGGAAGCCTCGCCCGCTATGCTACAAAAGAAGTGTCCATGGACACTAAGAAGCAGGCTAGGTTCCGAAAGGGTCTCAACCCTAAGTTGCATCGTGATCTCCACCTGCATCATTGTGATACTTTCCAGGCTCTTGTGAACAAGGCCATTAATGCAGAGACAGCTCAACTCACTTACAAGGAGTCTCGTAAGCACAACCGCGATCCGGGTTCTTCCTCCCGCTCTGGCTCTCAGAAGCGACGGATTTGGATTCTGAACTCAGCTCTTCCACCTCGATATGCACTGAGGCCATCCTATGTGGCGCCTCACCCAACTCAGCAACGTTCTCCACCCAGGCCTATTAGTGGACCACTTGCTAATGTAGGTCCACGTCCTACCTCAGGAACTTGCTTTACCTGCGGAGAACCAGGACACTACGCACGCGACTGCCCTCAGTCCAGTTATACTCCACCCCAATCTGAGAGGTCTGTTGGCCGTGAAAAGACATCAGTCAAGATGATCAGTACCAAGCCAGCCTCCATTGAACGAGCATGTGTGCACCATGTCTCAGCTACAGAAGCTCAAGATGATCCCGACGTCGTACTGGGTACGCTTCTTGTCAATTGTCAGCCAGCTTCAGTTCTGTTCGATACTGGAGCATCCCACTCCTTCATATCCGAAGGTTACGCTCGGTTGCACGACATGTCATTTTGTGATATGCCAACTCCACTAATAATCCAGACTCCCGGTTCCAAATGGCAAACCTCCAAGGTAAGCCATGGTAATGAAATCCTTGTTGATAGACTGGTATTCATTGCTTCTTTGATATCTCTAAAGTCCTCAGATATTAACATCATCTTGGGTATGGACTGGATGACAGCTCATCATGCCAAGATCGATTGTTACACCAGATCTGTTCAACTTACACATCCATCTGGCAAAATAGTCACTGTCTCTACTAGAGTTGCAAGGCGCCAACTTTATTCTCTTAATGCCAGCCCTCTTCCAGACCTTGAAGATATTCTGGTAGTCCGTGACTTCCCAGATGTCTTTCCAGAAGAACTGCCAGGTGTCCCACCTGACAGAGATGTAGATTTTGTCATAGAACTTATCCTAGGAACTGTTCCAATCTCTAGGAGACCATACAAGATGGTACCTTTGGAGTTAGTCGAGCTTAAGAAACAACTTGATGAGTCCTTGCAAAAGGGTTTCATCCGTCCCAGTTCTTCTCCTTGGGCTTGTCCTGTTCTCTTCGTCAAGAAGAAGGATGGTACGGATCGGATGGTTGTAGATTATCGTCCCGTTAATTTGGTCACAATAAAGAACAAGTATCCGCTCCCCAGGATCAATGACCTGTATGATCAGCTCGCTGGATCCTCAGTCTTTTCCAAGATGGATTGAGGTTAGGCTACCACCAAATCAAGATCAGAAACGGGGACATCCCCAAAATGGCCTTTGTTACTCGTTATGGTCAATATGAGTACACCGTGATGTCTTTCGGCCTAACCAATGCTCCAGCTACTTTCTCCCGCTTGATGAACTCGATCTTTATGGAGTACTTAGATAAATTCGTCGTGGTTTATCTCGATGATATTCTTATTTACTCGAAGAACGAGGAATAGCATGCCGAACATCTTAGGCTTGTGTTAGAAAAACACAGAGAGCATCATCTTTATGCCAAGTTCTCCAAGTGTGAATTTTGGTTGCCAGAAGTGACCTATCTAGGCCACGTGATCTCCGGTAAGGGCATTGCTGTCAATCCCGAGAGAGTTAAAGCCGTTCTCGATTGGACTCCACCCGAAACGGTCAAACAAGTTAGGAGTTTCCTTGGTCTAGCCAGTTATTGTCGCCACTTCGTTGAAAACTTCTCCAAAGTGGCCAAACCCCTCACGCAGCTTCTCAAGAAAGGTAAAAGGTTTGAGTGGACCCCACAGTGTGAGCACAGTTTCCAGGAACTGAAAAGACTCCTGACTTCCGCGCCCATACTCGTGGCACCGGATTTCACTAAAGACTTTGTTATCTATTGCGACACTTCGCGTCAAGGACTAGGTTGCTTTCTTATGCAGGATCGTCATGTGATTGCCTATGCATCTCGATAGTTGCATCCACACGAGGAAAATTATCCTACACATGATCTGGAGCTTGTAGCCGTATTCTATGCACTTAAGACTTGGCGACATTACCTTCTTGGTAACCGTTGTAAAATCTACACTGACCATCAGAGTCTCAAGTATATCTTCACCCAACCGGATCTGAATCTCAGACAGAGATGTTGGTTGGAGTTGATCTCGGATTATGACTTAGGAATCACCTACACCCTAGGCAAAGCCAATATCATGGCTGATGCTTTAAGTCGTAAATCCTATTGCAATAACCTCATGTTGCAACAATGTCAACCACCCCTCCATGAGGAATTCTGTAAGCTTAACCTTCACATAGCTCCTCATGGTTCCCTTTCTACCTTGGTGGCGAAACCTACCCTTACGGATCAGATCATAGAGGCTCAGAAACATGATACGGGAATTTCCCGAATCAAGAAGAATATTTCCAAGGGAGTTGCTGGCTGTTTCTCTATGGATGAACGATGTGTTGTTTACTTTGGTAACCGTTTGGTGGTTCCCAAATGTCAACAGATGCAGTAACTGATCCTTAAGGAGGCCCATGAATCCCCTCTCACGATTCATCCCGGTAGTACAAAGATGTATCAGGACCTATGCCAGAGGTTCTGGTGGACTAGGATGAAGAGAGAAATCGCTCAGTTTATTGCCAATTATGACGTTTGTCGTCGCGTTAAGGCAGAGCATCAAATACCTGCGGGCACCCTTCAACCTTTAGCTATTCCCGAGTGGAAATGGGACAAAGTTGGTATGGACTTCATCACCGGCTTTCCCAGGACCAAGAAAGGAAATAATGCTATCTTTGTAGTCATTGATCGTCTCTCCAAAGTGGCTCACTTCCTACCTGTTCGAGAGAGTATCACTACTAGTCAACTCGCTGACTTATATATCTCCCGAATAGTGTCACTCCATGGTGTTCCACTAGAGATCAATTCAGACTATGGCAGTCTTTTCACCTCTCATTTCTGGGAAAGTTTCCAAAGTGCCATGGGCACCCATCTTTCCTTCAGTACCACTTTCCACCCTCAGTCAAGTGGTCAGGTGGAAAGGGTCAACCAAATTCTCGAAGACATGCTTAGAGCTTGCGTTATCTCATTCGGTATGGATTGGGAGAAATGTCTTCCCTTTGCCGAGTTTGCTTATAACAATAGCTCCCAATCCAGTCTTAAGAAAGCACCCTTTGAGATTCTGTATGGACGAAGATGTCGAACACCTTTGAACTGGTCAGAAACCGGCGAAAGACAATTCTTTGGACCGGATATGATCCAGGAGGCAGAAGAGCTAGTTCGCACCATTCGTGAGAATTTGAAAACAGCCCAATCTCGTCAAAAGAGCCAGTATGACCGTCGTCATAAGGAAGTGGCTTATGAAGTTGGCAACAAGGCTTACCTTCGGGTTACTCCTTTGAAGGGTACCCATCGTTTCGGTATCAAGGGCAAGTTGGCTCCGCGCTATATCGGTCCTTCATGATGTCTTCCACGTCTCTCAACTCAGGCGTTGCTTCTCGAATCCCATCCGCGGAGTGGACCACGAAACGCTTGATCTCCAAGATAACCTCACTTATCGAGAGCACCCTGTTAGAATTTTGGATCAAGCAGAGCACGTCACTCGACGTCATAACATCAAGTTTCTCAAGGTTCAATGGTCTCATCATTCCGAGAGAGAAGCTACTTGGGTGCGAGAAGATCGTCTTCGACTTGAGTACCCCGCTTTCTTTCCGCCAACTCCTGAATCTCGGGACGAGATTTTTTCGAGTGGGGGCGAGTTGTCACATCCCTAGTTCTGGTATGGTCCTAGGCTTGCTTTGTACATCATGTTGAAATTTCAAATGAAATTGAAATGGGGATGTTTCAAACCCTAGCACCAAAGCAAATTCAAATAGGTTCAACTTTAAAATGGATTTTCAATGAACCCAATATGCTATTCAAAAATGTTCATGCTCTTTGGATAATGTTGGGAACAACAACCAGAGGTGATGCACATTTTTACTACACATTTTGGATTTTTGAATCAATGCATAAATATTTGGTTTGGAGCTGTTTTAATTATATAAATATTTTAATGGCTCCAAAAATGTTGGGAATTGGTAAGTGCCTCTGGAATATTATATCTAGATGCCACAAATATTTTCAGCATTTATGGAAATGTTTTAACATTTCTTTTAGATACAAAACAAATGTCAGAAATAGAAAAAAGAAAACAGGAAAAGGAAAAGGCTTACCTGTCCTTACCTGGCAGCCCAGCCGGCCTGGCACTGTTGGCCCAGCCCACCATGGGCAAGGTTGTCTTCAACCTTGTGCCCATTGGCAGCCAGCGCACGCAGCCGACCGCGCCACCTCCTGCTTCGCCGTGCCGCGCTCCCGGTCAACCCAATCCCGCGCCTGGAGACGCCTTGAAGCCCCTCTCTCCTCTCCCTCACTCGCTGCTCACTCTCCCTTCCCCTGCTCTCTCTCTGTAGCACGCCCGAACGGGTCCATCGCCGCCGTTCGCTGCCACCATGAGCACCGTGGTCTTCTCGCCCCTTCCCGTGTCCAAAAGCTCCGTGACGATGCACAGCTTCTCCACGCGGAAGATCCCGAACCCAGGAGCACCGTGGTGCCGCCTTCGAGCTCGTCTTCCACCTCGGGTGCCACCGATCACCGCCGGTGATTCGCGGCGTCTGGCGCGCCCTCGAGCCCGCTGACCTTCTCTTCCGACCCCCAGTGAGCCCCGCCGTCTTTCCCCTGTCTTCTTGCTGCCAAACGCGTCCCCTAACCATGCTCTTCATCGGAGCCGAAAGCTTCCGCCCGCCGGCCATGTCACCGCCGTCGCCGTAGTCGCCCAAGCCCAAAACCGAGCGCGTCACCATGCTCAGCATAGTTCCACGGGCCCAGAGCAACCAACCGTTGCTCCTGCCGTGCACCATAGCAACGTTTTCATCATCGCCCGAACTCCGGCCACTGCCGCGAGCTTGCCTCCGGCGAGCTCGGGCCACTTCAGCACCTGCCGTTTGCATAGATGGATGCGGGCGAGTCCCAGCTCCACGTAGATGCCCTCCGCCGGCCATTTGGACACCGTAGGAGGAATCCCGAGCCCCTTCGCCGTCTCTGGCCTTGCCGGCGATGAGCGCCGGGTCAACTCCGGCGTGGGTTGACCCCCCCACAGCCCAGTTTGACCTCCCCCTCTCTCTCACTAACTTGCAGGCCCCGCCGACTAATTACTATAGTTAACGCTAATTAACTAACTAGTTTAGCTACTACAGTCACCGACTAGTGGGCCCTGCCCAGTTAGTTAGGACTAACTAACTTAGTTAGTTGACTGGGTCACTGACCAGTGGGACCCACTGGTCAGGTTTGACCTGGTCAGCCCCGTTTACTCGCTTACGTCATGCTGACATGGAGCTGACGCATTATATCATTTACTGGTATTAATTTAAATTAGGAAATTCCAGAAAATAGTTAAAACTTCTAAAAATCATAGTAATCCGTAACTCCAAATCAAATAAATTATATATGAAAAATTATCAGAAAAATGCAAGGAATCCATTTATGCCAGTTTCATGCATGAAAAACCAACTTATACTTGCTGTATAAGTGAAAATTTAATAATGGCATGTTATATACTTAATTTGGGGTTTGCATATGAATCCTTGGTTCATATGGACTTCAACCAAATTGATGCTAGATGCATTAGGGCAAATCATAGCATCTTTGAAATGTCATCTTCATGCATCATATTGTTGCATATGGTTGTTTATTGATTGCCGGCACCGTCCCCTCTCGATAGGTTCTACTCCGGAAGGTGTCCCGAGTACCTGTCTGAGGAGCAGTGCTTCTTCGTGGATCTATCAGGCAAGCAAACCCCCTTGAGGATCTCGATAAAATCCCACTCTCTCGCTCCTGCTCCTTTTACTGCATTAGGACAACAACGATTCAAACTGCTACTTTCTGCTGTGGTAGCTGAACCCATTCCTCAGCATGACCTGTCATTGCCACAGTAAATATTTGAAACCCACTAGCATGAGTAGGAGTTGCTTGAGCCTTGATGTGCTTGCTCATCCATGCTTGTTTTCTTTATGCCATCTATGCTTAGAGTTGTGTCAGGTCTGATTCATCGAAAATGAATCGGAGTGGTGAACTTGTCCTACCGATAAAGGCTAAGTGTGTGAGCACGTCTTGGTAAAGGTAGCGATGAGAGGCCATGTAGGAGTACATGGTGGGTTGTCTCATTGGAACCGTCCCTAAGCACTAAGTTCTGTGTATGTTATCCAAGTCTAGTTACTACCACACATTGGGTTCCAGTTATCCGGCCCCTCGCTTGATCTCTGTCCAGGAGTTGCAACTAATTTCTGGCATTTGTAGGTAGTGCTACTTGTCTACCAGGTGGTGTCCGACGGGACGGGCTTGGAACAGACTAGGCACCTTGGCACGGTGTACCAAGGGGCACCCGGATGGTGGGCTTGGGAACCCTGCACACATCGTTTGGGGCCGTGAGCGACACCCCGGCCGGATCTCCTTGCGGATGGAACCTGAATAGGCGATAAACCTGGATGAGAGACTTGTGTGGTTAGTCAAGTCGTGGCCGACACCCTCGCCCGGCTTCCGCTTGAAGGTTGCCGAGGTACATGACGTGTACAGGGCTATAAGTGGCGAGAGCGTGTGTGACGAAGTACACCCCTGCAGGGTCAACATTATCTATTCGAATAGCCGTTTTCCTCGGATATGGAAACTTGGAGGACTTATGTAGTACATAGACAATTTGGAGTGGATACTCTAAAATCCGCAAGATAAGCGCGAGTGCTATGGATGGCCTTCTCGTAGGGAGACGGGAACGGATCCACAGTGGAGTATTGATATGGTGAATATGTGGACTCATGTGCGTCTTCTCACCTCAAGAAGTTTCTGATACTCGTAGTATAGGTTAGACACTGAGTCAAAGCTGGCTTGCTGCTGTTAAACTCCACCACCCCCTTTGTTGATAATGTTGCATATGTAGTTAGTTCTGATCTAAGACTTGCTGAGTACCTTTGTACTCACGTTTGCTTATTTATGTTTTGCAGTTGGTTACACTAGTGGCTTCGACGAGTGGCTTGTATCCTAGCTATGATCTTGTACCCTTGGGAGGGTCGTGTTTAGTCAGGCTTCTTAATCTTTTCCTTTTGTAGTTGTCTGTACTCAGACATGTAATGCTTCTTTTGCTTTTATGCTCTGAATGATGGGTCATGAGACCCCTATTTGTATTGATTGCTATGTGGCTCTTCTGGACCTTTATCTATATGAGTTTGAGTTATGTTGTGATGCCATGATGTACAGCACATACTTGCATGTTATGCGTACGTGTAACGTGTATTGCTATGTGTGGGATCCGACAACCTAGTTGTTTACCTCTGATAGCCTCTCTTATGGGGAAATGTAGTCTTGTGCTTCCAAGTGCCATAGTAGTCCACTACAGCCCGGTTCACCGGAGTCCTGCTAGCCCAGCACTACTGCTCCGGAACACTTGACTGTCCGGCATGTGATTCACTTCGTTCCTGTGTCTGTCCCTTCGGGGAAATGTCACGCGGTGACATCCGGAGTCCTGTTAGCCCAGTGCTACAGCCCGGATACATACGCTGTTGACCGACATGCTCGAGGTTGATTCATGTATGCCTGTCCCTGTAAGTCAGTGCTACTTTGGGTTTCACGACTAGTCATGTCGGCCCGGGTTCTCTGTCAGATGGATGCTAGCGACACTATCATATACGTGAGCCAAAAGGCGCAAACGGTCCCGGGCCAGGTAAGGTGGCACCCGCGGGAATACCGTGCGTGAGGCCGCAAAGTGATATGAAGTGTTACATGCTAGATCGGTGTGACTTAGGATCGGGGTCCCGACAGTGCGACAGGTTCGTTCACCTGGATGAAGATCGGCGCTTCAGCATTAAGCTCGAGTAGACCTTCGATGTTGAAACGGTACGCAACAACGACAAATGTTTTTTTTCGTAATTAAGCATGACTTCAAATATTTCCACGTCTAATTTTCATCTTTTACATTTCGACTAGCTTATCCCATGCCATGCAAGATGCTATGTCTTGGAGAGGATGGGTTTTGAAGACCATGAAAATTTTCAAACAAAGAAAATACACCTAAGGACCCGTCATGATACTGACTTTGAAGTAAATCTGTACAATTCTCCGAGCGTAACCCATTTTGGTTGCCAAAATTGGGAAGCACTTTGCAAAATGTATGGTTTTTATGAGGGTATGATTGTCAGCATGGATCTTGGTGATCCTGGCATCGAGCAAGACAATATGGACATTTGGGTCCTTGTTGATACGCTTCCGATTCTACCGCAATGTGAGTTTCTCAAACATAGTTATTAACTAATTTATATTGTTTATTTCAAAATAGTTGACAACTTATTTTCATTGACAACTTATTTTGAATCTTCAAAGAATGTGCAGAAGATGGTAGACAAAATCCACTACACTGATGGCTCCGAATTAACTTATAAGGAGAAAAATCATCTGATTGCTTATTGTACTTTTTTTGAGAATTACAATACCTATTATCGAACTCCTCCAAATTATGGTGAATACGTGCCACTAGTGTACGTGTTGAACCACGATAACTTCTATGGAGATACCCTGGTAAGATATTTTACTATTACGACATCCGTGCATCTTTTGCATACTTCTAAAACTAGTACATCATTGCTAACTACGAAGTTATTACTATGTTTTTCAACAGAAAATCCCGATGGATTGTGTGCCTCATCTGATGTATTACAATGGTCGCCTTGAAGTTCTGAACCTACAGCCAGGTCATCCTACGGATCTCACCTGTGCATATCGAATTTCTGAAACCGGTGAACATATGCTAATCAAAGAGTGGAAAAAATGTTTGGACATTCGTAAGGAGGTTCTTGGAAGCAACATTAAGCGAAAGGCAAGAATTGGAGACAGGATAATCTGCATTCTCCATAATGGAGAGCGAGGGGCTATCTTGTTTTTTAGTATTTTACCTTAGAGAATATAGTAGGTCCTAAGAGAATGTAGTTGGACCTACGAGGTACAATATGTTTATTATGTGATACAATGTGTTAGAGTTGAAGATGTGAGGAGTACTTGTGATTACGACTAGTGACCAATGATATGATGATGATGATGATAAGTTGTTAATGATATGATGATGATAAGTTGTTAGAGTTGAAGATGTGAGGAGTACTTGTGATTACGTCTAGTGACCAATGATATGATGATGATGATGATAAGTTGTTAATGATATGATGATGATGATGATATTTATTATATCATTGGGTGAAAGAACCGCGGATTAGTTTCAAGTGGATGTCTGTCCACTTGAAACTAGTCCACACGGTTCTTTCACCCCGTGATGTAATAACTCATTATGATGTAAAAACATTTTGTAAATTCCTGTTGTATGAAAATTTGTGTAAAGGTGTACGAATACAACATGAAATAAAAAAGAAATAAAATACGAAATAATAGTAGCAGCGCGGGCAGAGAGAAGCGCTACTACTAATTACCAGCAGCGCTCCTCCTAGAACTCGCTGCTACTAAGTCGATTTAGCCGTAGCGTGGGTGGAGGCACGCTAGTGCTATTCGTTAGCTGTAGTGCCTTATCAGTGGCGCACCACCCCGCGCTACTGATAGGTCTAAAACCCGCGCTACTGCTAGCCTTTTCCCTAGTAGTGTTATCATGCCATGTTAGTTGCTAGTATTCCTTTCATATGCCTATGCTTGCTAGTAGTACATGTTGATATTGGTGATCATCTTCGATGCATGACTGTCGTCTGTCCCGTGTACCATTATTATGCATGTTCCTTTGCATCTAGTTGGTTAAATGATTGCATGGTAGCATTGTTGATATGTCTTCCATGATATTTAATGTTGATGCTAGTGGTCATGCTAGGTTTCAATGAGTAGTGTTGTACTTGTGATCTTCATGCTCCTCATTATACTATGTTCAGTTGGATATGATTCATTGTGGATATGGTGGATAATTATGTTGCACCCCGTGCTTATGTTGATATCATGTTTATGCATTATCGCATCATGTTATTTTATCATGGCTCGGCATATTGCATTCAAGATTAACCGGATTAAATTGAACTTGAACAACTGTTGGCTGAGTCATGGTGCCGCCATATCGAACTGACCAGTGCAACCACGCTTACCTTTATGGAAGGTCCTAACTGGGTCTATTGTTGTGCCTCTTGCCGGTGCCTCCAACTAGGGAAGGTTATGGGCGTGCTTACCCTGATAAGGTAGGCGGACATAACCTTGTGTGCCTGTAGATTTGATGATAAGCACTTTTGTCCCTTTTTGGGACAGGCCACGACGGCGTCCGTTGTGTCTTTGGTAGACACGGGGCCACCCATGACTTAGCCCAAAGGGGATTTGGTCGGAGTGGCCGGGAGAGTGTCATGGTAGTAGATCGGTTTTGTCGGAACATCGTTGGTCCACCCGAATGGGAGTGCGAGGCCATGGGTTCCGTAGTGTGGGTTCAGTCTGCTAACCTCTTCAGAGTGTATATTAAAACTATCGATACACTACTAGGAAAAGGCCTACTAGTGGCGCACCTGTTTTGCCTACTAATGTCGCACTACAGGTGCGCCACTAGTACCACGCCATTAGTATCTGGTATACTAATGGCGCACCATTCAGTGCACTATTAGTATAGCCCACGGTGCGCCATTAGTATGCCTCACAGGGGGCCATATTTACCCATGTGCTTTGGCATACTAATGGCGCACTAGTGGATGATGCGCCATTAGAGTCCTTTATATAGTGCGCCATTAGTGTGCTGAGTGGTGCGCCACTAGTATGAATATTAGGGATTTTTTCTTTTCTGATATTTGCGCAGGTTACAAAACATATTACTACACATAATATAGAGAGCACAACATATAAACAGCAGATTCATCTAATACAATAAAAGATTAGTCTCCGAATACAATTCATCATATTAGTCTCGGAATTCAAAAGACCGAACAAAGATAGAACCTTACAAGTCTCGAGACCGCGAGTAGCGAGTTTGTCGGAAGTAATACTAATCCTAACAAGTCCTACTAATCATCATCACACAACTTCTACACGTTATTAATAACAAGTCATACGATCATCATCTTGATATTCATCGAACCAACCCTACTTAATTGTTCTTAGAACATGATCGTTAGTATTAGGCAGGACCTAAATACCCTATTTAAGGTAAAATAGCATAAAACAATATAGACCCTGACTCTCCATTATGGAGAATGGAGATCATCCTGTGTCCAATTCTTACGCTTCGCTTCCTTTTACTTCCAAGAACCTCCTTACGACTGTCCATAATTTTTTTCCGTACTTTGATGTGCATGTCTCCACTTCTTTTAGAAATCTGGTATGGACAGTTGAGATTCGTAGGATGACCTGGCAGTATGTTGAAAACATTAAGGATACCTTTCTGATACATCAAATTAGGCACGCAAGTCTCTGGGATTTTCTGTTGAAAAACATAGTAATAACTTCATAGTTAGCAATGATGTACTAGTTTTAGAAGTATGCAAAAGATGCACGGATGTCGTAATAGTAAAAAATCTTACCACGGTATCTCCATGGTAGTTACCGTAGTTGAACACATGCACTAGTGGCACGTATTGACCATAATGTTGAGGAGTTTGATTGTAGATATTGTAATTCTCAATGTCAGTACAAAATCCGACAAGATAATTTTTCTCCTTGTAAGTTACTTCGGAGCCATCGGTGTATTGGGTTTTGTCTACCATCTCCTGCACATTCTTTGAACAATGAAAATAAGCTGTCAATGGAAATAAGATGTCAATTATTTTGAAATAAACAATATAAATTAGCTAATAACTATGTTTGAGAAACTGACATAGCGGTAGAATTGGAGGCGTATCAACAAGGACCCAAATGTCCATATTGTCTTGCTCGATTTTAGGATCACCAAGATCCATGGTGACAAGCATACCCTCATCAAAACCATACATCTTGCAAAATGCTTCCCAATTTTTGCAACCAATTATACAAATTTACTTCAAATCCACATCGTGATGAGTCCTTAGGTGAATTTTCTTTGTTTCAGAATTTTCATGGTCTTCCAATTCCATCCTCTCCAAGACATAGCGTCTTGCATGGCATGGTATAAGCTATACTCGAATTGCAAAAGATGAAAATTACATGTTGAAATAGTTGAAGTCATGCTTAATTGTGAAAATAACACTTGTCATCGTTGTGTACCATTTCAACTTCGAAGGTCTCCTCGAGCTTAATGCTGAAGCGTCGATCATCATCTAGGTGAGGCATGTCGCACAGACCTCAATCGTCGTGGCACTGGCCGCACTCCCCCGGGAGACTTTCGTCGTCCGATGATGACATATCCTACGTTCATAATTCAAAACTACATCATCTCTTGCGTTGGGTCCAATAAGATAATCCAGAGTGTGGTGAAAACACGCCCTTCGATCTGGTTTGTGCTATTGGTGAACGGAGATGGTCTAAGATTTTCAGTGGTAAGAAGTGAAGTGGTAATTTTGAGAGCAAATGGTTAGGATGAGTGGTTCCTCTTTCGTGTTTAGCTTTACAATAGAATATTGTTAGTCATGCACACTTGTGCATTTTCAGCCAGGCCCAGTGGTGTTGGCCTAAAAACATTTCTTTCTTTAAACCTGCTACATCCATCTCAAGTATTTATGGTCAAGGGTTAGCAGGGCCATCCAAATAGAATATGTGGTATGGGGTCTTTTAGTAGGTCATCCTACCAGATTAGGGTTTATCGATGACGAGCAACTCAGATTAGTAGTAACTATGAGTTCATATCACACTTCTATATGTATAACACAAGAGGCAGTTTATCCTACTTAATTAAGTACTAAGATACCCCGACCCATGCACTAGTCGCAAGTACCCCATATGTCCTATTTTTAGCAAAGTCATGCTAAAATTCACGAAAAATTTCAGCAGGACCTTTGCTGAAAATAGGACATATGGAGTACCCAAATTTGCCAGAACGGAAGTTAATCGACATTCCAGCAAACACAAGGGCCTCTCGGGGTACCTGCAAAATCATCACGACACGATGGTCGGAGACATGACCTTTGCTGAAAATTGTTTTGTGTAAAAGATGATCATGCCAACCAGCCAGGCAGGTGATTGTCACTCAAATTAATCTGGGCTTAGACTGACTGAAGCATCTGTCTTCCTACCTTGCTTTTTCTCTCTTCCTTTCACATTAACTTTACTTTCCAAAGGAAATAAAAATACAATGCATACATACATACTAAAGCAAGTAGATAGATAGTTAGATAGATGAGCATGTTCAGTTTACAAGAATGAATATAAACAAGCAAAGAATGCATGCATGCATATCAAGCTTGCCTTGAAAAATCTACCAAGCCTACCTAAAGCATGTCTGCATGATGGGTATCACACTATCAGTTACTACCAGTTAATTACTAGTCATGCCAAATAAGATACTCCTCCTCATCATCATATTAAAATAAATGACCAATCAGCACATGCATCAATATGCTCCTCTCCTCTGCTATTACTTCTCCGCTATTACTTCTCTGCTACTACAAACATAACCACAACAACAATAACAACTAGTGACCACCAACCAACAGCAGTCTCATTCACCACACAATTCAACCAGACAACACAGACAGACTTTCAGGGATGGTTTGATTAGAAGAAAAATCAAGCTAGCAGATTTAAAATATGGTTTGACACAAGGCATGTTTGCTTATTTCAAGATATCGAACAACCTTCATTTGAGCCAAGGCAGATAACTTTTAAGCTATGCCACTAAAGAATAAGGACGCCAAACAGAATATAGTCAGCACCATATTATATTATGCTCCAGTGCAGCAGAAAATTTACATCAGACCAATTAGGCTCATTTTTCAAACTCCCGAGCTTGGAACTTTGCACCCCCTGCCTAATAGACTAGACGTACTGATTAAATCTTACACCCTATCCATCGAGTTTCACACCGACAGAAATAACATCACATTTATCATCAAATGCTAAGCTAACATCATTCAAGCGCTTCAATTGACAAATTTGCATAGCAGAGGAGCTCATCGTCTGGTGAAGAGGCAGAGGCAGGTCGGCAGCGGCCGGTCTTGAAGAGGGGGGCGTCATCGAGGAGGGCGGTGAAGAGGGGGGCGTCGGCGTCTCGCTTGGATGCTTTGCACGACGGGGAAGGGGGCGGCATCCGGAGGCAGAGGAGATGGTGGGCACGGCCCTGAACTTGGGGTTGTCGGTGAAGGAGGAGTTGGTGCAAGGAGCCGGCGGTGGGCGGAGTCGTCGGC
>NC_041382.1:105856006-105856757 GCF_002162155.2 Triticum dicoccoides | reverse complement strand
TTGGGGGGTGGGGGAGCAGGACGGCGGCGGCGGCAGTCTGGTGGGGGTCGGGGGTGTCGGGGGCGGTGGGGCGACGGGCAGCGAGGCGCCGTGGCATTGGGGAGGTGTTGGTCGGGTGCAGCGGGGGCAGCGAGCATGGTCGGGGATGGCGAGCATGGTCGGGGACGACGAGCATGGGGGCGCGTGGGCGGCTGCGTCGCAGTGGGTCAGAAAGGGGAATAATTGAAAGGGGATTAGGGATTTTAGTGGGGGGAGGCTTAGCAATGGCGCACCCCCTAGCGGTGCGCCATTAGAAATTATTATTTTTGGATAGCAATGGCGCATCACCTAGAGGTGCGCCATTAGTAATCTTTTTTTTCCGATAGCAATGGCGCACCCCCTAGCAGCGCCATTAGTAATTTTTTTATATAGCAATGGCGCACCAGCCAGCGGTGCGCCATAAGTAATTTATTATTATTATTATTTTGTTGCATCTAATAATTTTTTAGAAAATGAATATGAGTATGAAACAGTAATAAATTTTTATAAAAACAGTAATAATTTTTTTTAAATATCATCAAATTCGTTATTTGAAAATATTTATGAATATAAAAAACTATCATCAAATTTGTTATTTGAAAATATCATCAAATTTTTTATTTGAAAATATAATAAAATTTGTTTTATTGGATTTTTAGTTGCATTCATTTGTGACGGTGGAGCGCGGGAGGGTGCGGGGAGTCGTCGGCGGCGGTGGAGTGGGGGAGGGTGC
>NC_041382.1:105847205-105855331 GCF_002162155.2 Triticum dicoccoides | reverse complement strand
TATTTTTGGAAAAATAATAAAAAATTTGTTACTAGTGGCGCACCGTGGGTCTGGTCCGCCATTAGTGTCTATCACACTGACACTAATGGCGCACCAACACATGGTGCGCCACTGCTATATAGTAGTGGTGCACCACATGTCTGGTGCACCATTAGTGGCCATATCATCTATAGCCCTTTTTCTAGTAGTGGGGGGAGGGTGCGGGGGGTGCTTGTGGTGTGCCATTAGTAGTTTTGCAAAAAAAATTATAGTAGTGGCGCACTGTGTGGCAGGTGCACCATTACTAGTTAAAACTAGTAATGGTGCACTGTGCCCTGGTGCGCCATTAGTATTTTTGGAAAAAAAATTGTTACTAGTGGCGCACCGTGGGTCTGGTGCACCATTAGTGTCTATCACACTAATGGCGCACCAACACATGGTGCGCCACTGCCATAAAGTAGTGGCGCACCACATGTCTGGTGCGCCATTAGTGGCCATATCATCTATAGCCCTTTTCCATGTAGTGGTAGTTGCGCCCGCGGATAAGGTCCCAGTTCATGTCGGTTCCACTATGAGTCAACTGTATTAATAATAATGATTTTAATAACAACCCCGGTTCGATGAAGAGATAAGTTGGTTGTGATCGCCGGAAAGATCACTGTTTGAGACCAAGTGTTGGTCATGGTTGTGATCGTTAGAAGATCACCGTGGTATTGAGGATACCGAGTTGTTGGATATCCATGATATTTTGCGAGAATCGTGGGTAAAGATCAAGCTCCTTGTAGTCATTTAATGATTACTACGGTATTGTTTATACCAAGCTTGATTTGATCCTGAGATAATCGTGCGATGTCCGAGGTTGGTAAGTGATGCATGCGATGGTTACGTAGTAACCCGAGCAGATTAAATAGTGCATATAGTGTCATCGTGTTGCATGCTAGTATCGTCAGATTCATATGTTCATGCCATGATCATGTTGTTCTAGCTGTATGATGTTCATGTTGCTCATGTCATGTTGTTATGAGGATCTCATGTTAATTCCTGCTTAACCTGTAAATGCCATGCTGATGTTTGTCTTGAATGCTTCTGGTTATTGTGAGCTTGCAAGTACATTCAATGTACTGACCTGGCGTGTCATGCCTGGATTGCTTGCTTGTTGGGTGTTGTTCCTGTGTTCGCGAGCTAGGATAAGCGTTCCAGCCAGAGTCCCTGTGGAGTGGAGTTCACCACCGTTGTCGTTGTTCCGCTGCTAGATGTTTTTCCGCTGCTTCGAGTTGTTCCGCTGTTTGCATAAAGCAACCGAGGATGGTGTAGTGTCGCCGTGCCGATGTTATTCATTGTAGTATCGGAGACCTTGTAATCATATTCGTGTAATAATAGGAAGCTGGTTTGTTCTATGCTAAGCAGTGATGTATTCCAGAAGACTTCTCCTCGATCTCTGGGCTAGAATACAGGGCGTTCCGATTTTCTCTGAGCCGGGGTGCCACAGGCTTGGTATTAGAGCAGATCTGGCTGTAGGATGCCCTAGCCCACGCGAACGTTAGAAAGCGGTAGTATAGACCCCAGTTGGTTTGTTGCACTTGATTCTTGCATTTGTTTATCACATAGCATGCATATAGATTGTTATTTTATCACTAACGGTTAATCTTGTGAGTGTAGGTGGCATCGTTTTTGGTCCACCGCCTGCACCATCTTTCTTAGCATGCCTGCTCCTTGTTGTGATGCGACCACCTCATCATCCATGCCCTCCATCTCGTCCCCTTGGCAACCATTGCTGATCTTTGTTATCAGAAAAGGGCAATGCCAATAAACCTAGTCTTCCACTGTTATCTTGCCATGTCATTTCATTCTTTGGACAGGTACGATCCCCTTCGTACGCTTGATGATGAGGTGGTCGTGGCTTTTGTGTCTCGCTACTTGATCATAAAGTCCATCCTCACCTGTGTATCCATCTAGATCTAGCCACTGTTCAGCCAGTGCTTGGTGTAGCTTCGGTTACGCCAACTCCTTCCGCACATGGATATAATTTTCATGAACACCGCCATACCATATTACACCGTGATACCGGAGTTTCCGTGCGATTTGTGTGCTTAGGTGTGCATGCATATTATGGTGTGAGTAGCAGTAATATGTGATGATTACTTGATTAATTATATTAGTAGTATGTTTGTGTGCTTTTTTAGTCGTTTCTTTTGTTTCTTTCTTTGGGCCTTCGGTGTTACAAATTTTCCCCCTATTAAAGTTGCTCATCAGCCGACACCGGACCCAAAGAGTCAGCAAGAAATGCATATATTTGGAAACTCAGCTGAGCAGAATGGAATTGTCAGCAGACTGCAGTGAAATTGGAAATAGCTCGTCTGAATACAAAAGAAATCCTGGATGGAATGTCAGTGTAAAGTTTTCATTAACGTGCACTGCTCACAACAGTATGGAATTCTCATCCGACTGCATTCAGATTGGGGGATATCTGATCATGTTACTGAGTGTCAAGTCTCCCTCAGCGTGTACTCCTCATAGCAAAAATAATCAAATCAACAAGAAGATAAATTGTGTGCAAGGTTGATAGAATATTATCAAAGGTATGGCTCAGATACAAGTTTAATTTTTCGTTGAGGATGATTTTGGAAACCGATGTATCTGTAAGCAAGCAAAAATATGGCACGTGCTCAGAAAGGAGGATAGTCCTCCAAAACCCCGTTTCATACAAGAAATCAATAACAAAAAATTTAAGATGCTTATATATGTGGAAATCGGTCCGCATATCACAATAAGAAGCTTCTGGTGTAAGGAACACAATCTTCCCTCGCAAGATACCCGGGAAGTTTCCAAGGCAAGATTCATCTATCTTCCTCAGTACGATATATGGATGATTTCCTGTACAAGGTACTCTGCCTTCTTCAATAAGCAACCGCAAAGGTTCCGGCATAAGGTACTGAGTCTTTCCCTAGCAAAGTCTTTAAGGGGGTAAGCTTCTGATACCCAGTCTTCTTCAGCAAGTTGTCCGATGAAAGTTTCAAGCACAAGCCAGCCAATCTTCCTCAGTAAGACATTGGTACAAGGTAGTACGCTGTGAATTGATAGCATATGGCAGTGAACCCCAAGAATCAGATCCACAACATTTTGGTCAGAAGCAAGAATCAGCCAGAATACACGTCTGTCTCGGGAATCAGATTCTCATATATATGCGGTAGGCATACCACCAAGATCTTACAAGTCACTCAGATGAGGATCTGACAACCACGTGAGGATGGTTAAGAGAAGAAAGACAGTATACACCACAGTGTGACAAAGGATTATGAGGATTCACGACATCAATGAGCTCAATGCAAGTACTTGTGAACCTGGAAAATGATCCTGATTAGCCCTTGTCCCTTTTTTTCTCCAATGATGACACCGCGCCTGTGATCTAAGCTGTTTTTAGCTATCCGGGGTGGATGCCGATTTTTATTTCTCTCTTCAACAACTGTCACGAGTTCTGAGCTGCTTTTCGGCCGTCTCGTACAGCTGTTGAGTTTCTTTTTGTGACAGTAGCCCTATAGCTGCTTTTTGGCTATTTTAGGGCATTGCCACCTTCTTCTTCTCAACCCGGTCTCATGTTCTGAGCTGCTCTTCGGCCGTCCTAAGCCGTGGTTAGTTATTTCAGTAATGTTCCAGATCTGAGTTGTAAAGACAGTTCTGGTGGCTACTGATTTAGTTGCTGATTTCTTGCAAAGGTTCGGATGATCATTTTCCTGCTATCAGAACTTGAGGGGTGTTTACCTTGCCATTTAATGGGGTACCCTGTCAGAAAAATGAGGATAAGCTGGGATTGCTGAAAAATTGCACCGACAATACCTATGGTGATACGAAGAAGCAATATGATCCGGCTCTTTCAGCCAAGGATCCAGGCCAAGAAAGCAATAATGAAGGAGCAAGACCAGTGACGCAGTTATGAAAATTGTTGCAAGACCAGCGTGGTGCAGAACCACCGTTAGTCAAGTCTACAGATATTATCCTACAGGACAAACTCTTATGCTAGCCATGACAGGCGACAATAAATATTTGGTATGGATCCGATACTCAAGACAGTGAACCAGTTAAGATGATTCAGAAACTTCCGCGAAACTGTCAGGAAAATGGTTATGACCCAAGTCACTGTTTGAAACCCGAAGGACCTGCATTTAGTGGAGAAACCCAATGCAAGGAGTTAGATCTTGGGTGTCCACTAGAAAAATCTGATCACCACTTCATGAAAGATTACAGTCATGAGGATCAATTACAGTCAGCTAAGTCAGCAGATCTAAAAAGAAATTGGATCCTGTATAAGCATGAGCAAGCAAGGTAAGATCTATCAGAATATGGATATTTTAAAGCAAACCAGCCAAGGGCCAGTCAGAGAAAAATTAAGTGGGAACAAAAATAAGAAAAAGGATACCCGAGTTGGAAACAGTTTCCTTAAGTCAGTATCTTCATACTTGTTCCCTGAGCAACCAAATCTCGAGGAAGAGATTTCTTTAAGGGGGTAAGGTTTGTGACAACCTGATTTTTGGCCCTTTCTTTTTCTTTTGTTTTTTTGAGGTTTTTGCTTGAGTTTCCTTTTTCTGTGGCTATGTGGTATCGAAACTAATGGAGATGCCCTCTTCTTTGTTTCTAGAGTGGCTTGTCATTCCCAAATCCTTCCCTAGACCCCATCATCCTATCCCAAATCCCCATATTCTTTTTATTGGGAATATTCCTTTTCTATTAAAGGAATAACTCAAATTGCCCTAGGTTGTGAAGCAACCTTTATTTCCACCACTCCTAAAATGCCCAAATAATTCTAATAAATTGTTTGGGTCATATCTTCCTCAAATATGGTAAAATATTTTATTAGCCATATTTCCCATCATGCTTAAATTCACTTCCTATTCTGTCCTAAATGGCACATTGTGGAGCAAGTGCTATTTATCTCTGCCCATTTGACCCCAAACTTTTTGGACATCTTTTCCTATACAAATAATTAACCTGTGCCAAAATTCATCTTTATTTGCCTAGCCAAACTTCCTCAGCAATTTTTCAAACATTCTATCAGACAGAAGGCATTGTGAAGGAAGTACTATCTAGGTTTATCCAAATGAGTTGAACTTTTCCACACTCCTTCGTGTGCTCATATTACCACACTCCTCCAAATTTCAGCCCCATCCAATCATCTATGTGAGCACAGGGTCAAATCTTTGCTTCTGGTAAAATTTTCAGGTTGTGAAGCAAGTATAATTTATATTGCTTCAAAAATCTTGATAAATTACCAGATTGTTCTCCTACCCAAATGACTTCTCTCCACAAAATTTGGCCCCATTTCACCTAGCCAATATTTCTATAGAATTTTTGCAAGATTCTGGTCAGTGAAGATGTTTGTGAAGCAAGTACCAGTTTGGCTTGACCAATTGGTATGAAATTTTTACACCATCTTACTATGACCAAATCATTAGGCCTTGCCATATTTCAGCTCAAGTGGAGGCTTCATCAGAGTGCATCATCCTAATCTCATTTCTGGACCAGATTTGGTAGTTGTAAAGCAACTATATAAATCTTGATCCTAATCCCCTCAAAGTTACCACGATGAAAGTCCTCTTACCCTTAATCTACCAGACAACTCAATTTCTCCCAATCACCTTCTTGTTGATCAACAGTGCTTGGTCAAGTTTACTGCAGTAAACTTCAGGTGTTAACTACCATTTAACCATGCCACTTTTAACCAAACTACCACCACAGTTGCAACCTCCCCAGGAAGGACTCCACCCCAGACATCGTTTGGTTTTGCTTGTGGCACTGTGTGCACCAGTGCGCGTAGTGACCACCGACTTGGCATGCAGTGGGCGCGTCCTTTGCTCGGCGTCTCAGCGAGCACGGGCATGTCCCTTAGCTTCCTCTTGTCGTCGCCGTTCTCCTAGACCTCTCTTCCCCTCTGTAATCCCCTCCGTCAGCACTCGTCGCCACACGCCCACGGGCGCACTGTGGCTGACCGCGCCTTAATGGTGTTCAGCCGCGTCTCTCCTACGCTCCCTTGGCCGCCTCTTCCCCGTGAGCTCTCCCTCCTGTTCCCTCTCATCGCCTCCCCCCGAGTCCATGCGTGAGCACACGCATCCGCGGAGCCGGCCGCGTGTCCGTGGCGATGACAGCGCGGCACCTCGCCCCGCGGCTATATAAGCCCAACCCAAGCGCCTCCAAGCTCACCACCAGCCTCACAACTCTCCTCCTGTCCCACCCAGCCTCTCAAACGAGCTCAAGGAGCTCTCTGTGTCCACCATGGCCGCCATGGCCGCCTCGGGTCTCCTCTCGAATCTGAGCCACCCCTCCACTCCCTGACCTCTCCACGAGCTTCCCCACATGCCGGAGACCCTGCCCCTCACCTCCATTCCTTGTCGGAGCCCCTCCAGGGCCATGCCCCCGAGAAATGCAACCGCCTTCCATCCCTGCCTCCTCCTGTCGCTGTGGACCTGCTCCATCTCCGACGCCACTGCTGCTCCAGGTGGGAGCGGCACTCCGCCCGCACCGTCCGCAGGCCTCGTCTCGACCGGAAGTGGCCGGAGCCGGTCGGCCCATTGCCGGCGCTGTGCCGCCCTCCCCTGCCTCTTCTCTGTCTATGATCGGGGAGGTAGCAAGGAGGAAGAAGACAGGCGCGAGGAGAGGGAGATGGATAAGGCAGGCCCCACGCGTCATCGACCCAGAGCCCGGCCCCGCCACGCTGACCTGGATAAGTGATGGGCCCCACCCGTGGGACCCGCACGTCAGTTGCCCAAGCCCGCCCCCGCCACTGTCCACGTGGATAAGTGGAAGCGTACTTCGCAGAAGTGCGTTTTCGCCTTCAGAAAGCGTATTTCTGTTCGGCTCCAGCTGTAACTGCACTTTCATAGTTTGAAAACGTATTTTCTCCATAGGCGCTTTCTGTTTTCTCACTCAGGGGCCTGTTTGTAGAGATTCATTTACAGATCGGTCCCTTAATTTCATCGGGCTATAACTTTTTGCTCGCAACTCCAAATGAGGTGATTCGAAAGCCCACGTCTTCGTGTCGTTGAACCTGTTCTATTGGTTTCATTTTCACTATTGGTTTGAAACTGTGAAAATGACGTTTTTGCCATTGCACGTAAACAGCCCCTCCGAGAGAGAACTATTTCTGGCAAATCTTTCTGCGGCTTCACCGCACTTCTCCCCGGTGCCTTCTTCGTCCCTAGGCAAGCCACAATACCTACCTGCATGATAGTCATGCAGTAGCCATGGTTTTCAAATTGAATATTTATTAAATGATTGCTTGTTTAAAATATGGTTATCGTTGTTTCGGTAATGCTTCTGGGTTAGTACTTACTTTCTTGCTATGTTGTTATGCACCTGGTTACACTACTAGGGAAAACCTTATACAGAGAATCTTAGCAGCAGCGCGGTCTAAAAACAGACGCTACATCTAATTAGCAGCAACGAGCTTTAGAAAAGAGCGCTGCTAATGACACTGTAGCAGTAGCGCTCTAGGTGAAAAGAGTGCTACTACTATAATTGCCACGGTGTTGCCTCCAGGAAAGATATAGTAGTAGCGCCCTTCCCGTGGACGCGCTACTGCTAAAGAACTTAGTAGCAGCGGTTTTGCTCAAAACTCGCTGCTGCTATGTATGACCGCAACTAATTAAGTTTAGCCCCATACTGCTAAGCGAACAAGGTGTTTACCACCTTAAATATGTTGCTTCTCAACCTATCTCGAGCACTTGGTCTTCATTGAACTATATGTGTATGATTTGTGGTTGCAATATGAATCCTCGCCTGTACCTATACAGGTACAGTGAGGATTCATGTTGACTATTTAGATTATACACAAAAAGATCAATGATGACCAATGTATATTTTTGATGTTTTTACTAAACAAAAGAAATAACTGCTTCCATTAGCAGTAGCAGTTTTCCCCAAAACGCGTTGTAGATAAGTTAGCTATAGCGTGTCTTCTGTACGTGCGCTACTGCTAGTTCGAGTTAACCACCCCCCGCATCAAAATTTCGCTAAGTCCACCTTTCCCCCCCACCGGCCTGTTCCCCTACTCCCTGTCGCCGCCGCCCGAGCCCGAGCGCGCCTGCGTCCTCACCGCCGCCGCCGCCGCCCGTCCTCAATCTCACCGCCGCCGCTCTCGACCACACTGTCGCCGTCCT
>NC_041382.1:105836221-105846970 GCF_002162155.2 Triticum dicoccoides | reverse complement strand
CCACTATAAGCCCCCACCCCTCCCGAACCCCCTCTCTCTTTGCTTAGTTAGTAGATGATTTTAGTAGTAGTAGATGTTAATTTAGGGTTCATAGATAATGATTTTTAGAAGTACTGGATATTAATTACTAGTAGTGATGGTAAACTAGTTGTATAATTAGCAGTAGTACATGTTAATTAGTAGTAGATGTAGTAGTTAGATGTTAATTAGTAGTAGTAGATTTGCTAGTTTCTTTCTATTTATAGTAAGTTTATATTTAGTAAGAACTAGTTGAATTAATAGAACTAGTTTAGTTTTAGTTGAACTAGTTAAGTTTTAGTTGAACTAGTATAGTAAGTAAATTAATAACTAGTTGAACTACTTCATTTTTAGAAAGAACTAGTTTTTTTCTTTTTATACTAAGTTTATATTTATTAAGAACTAGTTGAATTAATAGAACTAGTTGAATTAATAGAACTAGTTGAATTAATAGAACTAGTTGAACATGCCATATTTGGTGTTATTTTTTAGTTTAAGCAATTATTTCATGTTTTGGTTACACCTCCGAGTGGCCTATGTTTTGCCGGAGTGTTGATTAATTTCCGTTCCGGCAAATTTCAGGCGCTCGATATGTCCTTCTTTAGCAAAGGTCATGCCGGATTTTTTCGTGAATTCTGGCATGACTTGTGCTAGAATATGTACAAGTTTAATCTTTGAATTATGAATGTAGGAAATGTCGTACTCGGACAACGACAGTCTCCCGGGGGAGTGCAGTTGGTGCCACGATGATCGAGGTATGTGCGTGTCACATCCCTAGTTCTGGTATGGTCCTAGGCTTGCTTTGTACATCATGTTTAAATTTCAAATGAAATTGAAATGGGGATGATTCAAACCCTAGCACCAAAGCAAATTCAAATAGGTTCAACTTTAAAATGGATTTTCAATGAACCCAAATGCTATTAAAAAATGTTCATGCTCTTTGGATAATGTTGGGAACAACAACCAGAGGTGATGCACATTTTTACTACACATTTTGGATTTTTGAATCAATGCATAAATATTTGGTTTGGAGTTGTTTTAATTATATAAATATTTTAATGGCTCCAAAAATGTTGGGAATTGGTAAGGGCCTCTGGAGTATTATATCTAGATGCCACAAACATTTTCAGCATTTATGGAAAGGTTTTCACATTTCTTTTAGATACAAAACAAATGTCAGAAATAGAAAAAAGAAAACAGGAAAAGGAAAAGGCTTACCTGTCCTTGCCTGGCAGCCCAGCCGACCTGGCACTGTTGGCCCAGCCCACCAGGGGCAAGGTTGTCTTCAACCTTGTGCCCACTGGCAGCCAGCGCATGCAGCCGACCGCGCCACCTCCTGCTTCGTCGTGCCGCGCTCCCCGTCAACCCAATCCCGCGCCTGGAGACGCCTCGAAGCCCCTCTCTCCTCTCCCTCACTCGCTGCTCACTCTCCCTTCCCCTGCTCTCTCTCTGTAGCATGCCCGAACGGGTCCGTCGCCGCCGTTCGCTGCCACCGTGAGCACCGTGGTCTTCTCGCCCCTTCCCTGTGTCCAAAAGCTCCGTGACGACGCACAGCTCCTCCACGTGGAAGATCCCGAACCCAGGAGCACCGTGGTGATGCCTTCGAGCTCGTCTTCCACCTCGGGTGCCGCCGATCACCGCCGGCGAGGCGCGGCGTCTGGCGCGCCCCCGAGCCCGCTGACCTTCTGTTCCGACCCCCAGTGAGCCCCGCCATCTTTCCCCTCTCTTCTTGCTGCTGAACGCGTCCCCTAACCATGCTCTTCACCGGAGCCGAAAGCTTCCGCCCGCCGGCCATGTCACCGCCGTTGCCGCAGCCACCCAAGCCCAAAACCGAGCGCGTCACTGTGCTCAGCATAGTTCCATGGGCCCAGAGCAACCAACCGTTGCTCCTGCTGAGCACCATAGCAACGTTTTCATCATCGCCCGAACTCCGGCAACCGCCGCGAGCTTGCCTTCGGCGAGCTCGGGCCACCTCAGCCCCTGCCGTTTGCACAGATGGATGCGGGCGAGTCCCAGCTCCATGTAGATGCCCTCTGCCGGCTATTTGGTCACCGGAGGAGGAATCCCGAGCCCCTCCGCCATCTCTGGCCTTGCCGGCGACGAGCGCCGGGTCAACTCCGGCGTGGGTTGACCCCCCCACAGCCCAGTTTATGAAATATTATCAGAAAAATGCAAGGAATCAATTTATGCCAGTTTCATGCATGAAAAACCAACTTATACTTGCTGTATAAGTGAAAACGTAATAATGGCATGTTCTATACTTAATTTAGGGTTTGCATATCAATCCTTGGTTCATATGGACTTCAACCAAATTGATGCTAGATGCATTAGGGAAAATCATAGCATCTTTGAAATGTCATCTTCATGCATCATATTGTTGCATATGGTTGTTTATTGATTGCCGGCACCGTCCCCTCTCGATAGGTTCCACTCCGGAAGGTGTCCCGAGTACCTGTCTGAGGAGCAGTGCTTCTTCGTGGATCTATCAGGCAAGCAAACCCCCTTGAGCATCTCGATAAAATCCCACTCTCTCGCTCCTGCTCCTTTTACTGCATTAGGACAACAACGATTCAAACTGCTACTTTCTGCTGCGGTAGCTGAACCCATTCCTCAGCATGACCTGTCATTGCCACAGTAAATAGTTGAAACCCACTAGCATGAGTAGGAGTTGCTTGAGCCTTGATGTGCCTTCTCATCCATGCTTGTTTTCTTTATGCCAGCTATGCTTAGAGTTGTGTCAGGTCTGATTCATCGGAAATGAATCGGAGTGGTGAACATGTCCTACCGATAAAGGCTAAGTGTGTGAACACGTTTTGGTAAAGGTAGCAATGAGAGGCCATGTAGGAGTACATGGTGGGTTGTCTCATTGGAACCGTCCCTAAGCACTGAGTTCTGTGTATGTTATCCACATCCAGTTACTACCACACATCGGGTTCCGGTTATCCGGCCCCTCTCGGCTTATTAATCCGCTTGATCTCTGTCCAGGAGTTGCAACTAGTTTCTGGCGTTTGTAGGTAGTGCTACTTGTCTACCAGGTGGTGTCCGACGGGACGGGCTTGGAACAGACTAGGCACCGTGGCACAGTGTACCAAGTGGAACCCGGATGGTGGGCTTGGGAACCCTGCACACATCGTTTGGGGCCGTGAGCGACACCCCGGCCGGATCTCCTTGCGGATGGAACCTGAATAGGCGATAAACCTGGACGAGAGACTTGTGTGGTTAGTCAGGTCGTGGCCGACACCCTCGCCCGGCTTTCGCTTGAAGGTTGCCGAGGTACATGACGTGTACAGGGCTATAAGTGGCGAGAGCGTGTGTGACGAAGTACACCCCTGCAGGGTCAACATTATCTATTCGAATAGCCGTTTTCCTCAGATATGGAAACTTGGAGGACTTATGTAGTACATAGACAATTTGGAGTGGATACTCTAAAATCCGCAAGATAAGCGCGAGTGCTATGGATGGCCTTCTCGTAGGGAGACGGGAACGGATCCACAGTGGAGTATTGATATGGTGAATATGTGGACTCGTGTGCGTCTTCTCACCTCAAGAAGTTTCTGATACTCGTAGTATAGGTTAGCCACTGAGTCAAAGCTGGCTTGCTGCTGTTAAACTCCACCACCCCCTTTATTGATAATGTTGCATATGTAGTTAGTTCTGATCTAAGACTTGCTGAGTACCTTTGTACTCACGTTTTCTTATTTATGTTTTGCAGTTGGTTACACTAGTGGCTTCGACGAGTGGCTTGTATCCCAGCTACGAACTTGTACCCTTGGGAGGGTCGTGTTTAGTCAGGCTTCTTAGTCTTTTCCTTTTGTAGTTGTCTGTACTCAGACATGTAACGCTTCTGTTGCTTGTATGCTCTGAATGATGGGTCATGAGACCCCTGTTTGTATTGATTGCTATGTGGCTCTTCTAGACCGTTATCTATATGAGTTTGAGTTATGTTGTGATGCCATGATGTACAACACATACTTGTATGTTATGCGTATGTGTAACGTGTATTGCTATGTGTGGGATCCGACAACCTAGTTGTTTACCTCTGATAGCCTCTCTTATGGGGAAATGTAGTCTTGTGCTTCCAAGTGCCATAGTAGTCCACTACAGCCCGGTTCACCGGAGTCTTGCTAGCCCAGCACTACTGCTCCGCAACACTTGACTGGCCGACATGTGATTCACTTCGTTCCTGTGTCTGTCCCTTCGGGGAAATGTCACGCGGTGACATCCGGAGTCCTGTTAGCCCAGTGCTACAGCCCGGATTCATACGCTGTTAACCGACATGCTCGAGGTTGATTCATGTATGCTTGTCCCTATAAGTCAGTGCTACTTTTGGTTCACGACTAGTCATGTCGGCCCGGGTTCTCTGTCATATGGATGCTAGCGACACTATCATATACGTGAACCAAAAGGCGCAAACGGTCCCGGGCCAGGTAAGGTGGCACCCGTGGGAATACCGTGCGTGAGGCCGCAAAGTGATATGAAGTGTTACATGCTAGATCGGTGTGATCTAGGATCGGGGTCCCGACAGTGCGACAGGTTCGTTCAGCTGGATGAAGATCGGCGCTTCAGCATTAAGCTCGAGCAGACCTTCGATGTTGAAACGGTATGCAACAACGACAAGTGTTTTTTTTCGTAATTAAGCATGACTTCAAATATTTCCACGTCTAATTTTCATCTTTTACATTTCGACTAGCTTATCCCATGCCATGCAAGACGCTATGTCTTGGAGAGGATGGGTTTTGAAGACCATGAAAATTTTCAAACAAAGAAAATACACCTAAGGACCCATCATGATATCGATTTTGAAGTAAATCTGTACAATTCTCCGAGCGTAACCCATTTTGGTTGCCAAAATTGGGAAGCACTTTGCAAAATGTATGGTTTTTATGAGGGTATGATTGTCAGCATGGATCTTGGTGATCCTGACATCGAGCAAGACAAAATGGACATTTGGGTCCTTGTTGATACGCTTCCGATTCTACTACAATGTGAGTTTCTCAAACATAGTTATTAACTAATTTATATTGTTTATTTCAAAATAGTTGACAGCTTATTTTCATTGACAGCTTATTTTGAATCTTCAAAGAATGTGCAGAAGATGGTAGACAAAATCCACTACACCGATGGCTCCGAATTAACTTATAAGGAGAAAAATCATCTGATTGCTTATTGTACTTTTTTTGAGAATTACAATACCTATTATTGAACTCCTCCAAATTATGGTGAATACGTGCCACTAGTGCACGTGTTGAACCACGATAACTTCTATGGAGATACCCTGGTAAGATATTTTACTATTACGACATCCGTGCATCTTTTGCATACTTCTAAAACTAGTACATCATTGCTAACTACGAAGTTATTACTATGTTTTTCAACAGAAAATCCCGAGGGATTGTGTGCCTCATCTGATGTATTACAATGGTCGCCTTGAAGTTCTGAACCTACAGCCAGGTCATCCTACGGATCTCACCTGTGCATATCAAATTTCTGAAACCGGTGAACACATGCTAATCAAAGAGTGGAAAAAATGTTTGGACATTCGTAAGGAGGTTCTTGGAAGCAACATTAAGCGAAAGGCAAGAATTGGAGACAGGATAATCTACACTCTCCATAATGGAGAGCGAGGGGCTATCTTGTTTTTTGCTATTTTACCTCAGAGAATATAGTAGGTCCTAAGAGAATGTAGTAGGACCTACGAGGTACAATATGTTTATTATGTGATACAATGTGTTAGAGTTGAAGATGTGAGGAGTACTTGTGATTACGACTAGTGACCAATGATATGATGATGATGATAAGTTGTTTATGATATGATGATGATGATATTTATTATATCATTGGGTGAAAGAACCGCGGATTAGTTTCAAGTGGATGTCCGTCCACTTGAAACTAGTCCACACGGTTCTTTCACCCCGTGATGTAATAACTCATTATGATGTAAAAACAATTTGTAAATTCCTGTCGTATGAAAATTTGTGTAAAGGTGTACGAATACAACATGAAATAAAAAAGAAATAAAATACGAAATAATAGTAGCAGCGCGGGTAGAGAGAAGCGCTACTACTAATTACAAGCAGCGCTCTTCCTGGAACACGCTGCTACTAAGTCGATTTAGCCGTAGCGTGGGTGGAGGCATGCTAGTGCTATTCGTTAGCTGTAGCGCCTTATCAGTAGCGCACCACCACGCGCTACTGATAGGTCTAAACCCCGCGCTGCTGCTAGCCTTTTCCCTAGTAGTGTTATCATGCCATGTTAGTTGCTAGTATTCCTTTCATATGCCTATGCTTGCTAGTAGTACATGTTGATATTGGTGATCGTTTTCGATGCATGACTGTCGTCTGTCCCGTGTACCATTGTTATGCATGTTCCTTTGCATCTAGTTGGTTAAATGATTGCATGGTAGCATTGTTGATATGTCTTCCATGATATTTATTGTTGATGCTAGTGGTCATGCTAGGTTTCAATGAGTAGTGTTGTACTTGTGATATTCATGCTCCTCATTATACTATGTTAAGTTGGATATGATTCTTTGTGGATATGGTGGATAATTATGTTGCACCCCGTGCTTATGTTGATATCATGTTTATGCATTATCGCATCATGTTATTTTATCATGGCTCAGCATATTGTATTCAAGATTAACCAGATTAAATTGAACTTGAAAAACTGTTGGCTGAGTTATGGTGCCACCATATTGAACTGACCAGTGCAACCACGCTTACCTTTATGGAAGGTCCTAACTGGGTCTATTGTTGTGCCTCTTGCTGGTGCCTCCAACTAGGGAAGGTTATGGGCGTGCTTACCGTGATCAGGTAGGCGGACATAACCTTGTGTGCCTGTAGATTTGATGATAAGCACTTTTGTCCCTTTTTGGGACAGGCCACGACGGCGTCCGTTGTGTCTTTGGTAGACACGGGGCCACCCATGACTTAGCCCAAAGGGGATTTGGTCGGAGTGGCCGGGAGAGTGTCATGGCAGTAGATCGGTTTTGTCGGAACGTCGTTGGTCCACCCGAATGGGAGTGCGAGGCCATGGGTTCCGTAGTGTGGGTTAAGTCTGCTAAGCTCTTCAGTGTGTGTATTAAAACTATCGATACACTACTAGCAAAAGGCCTACTAGTGGCGCACCTGTTTTGCCTACTAATGTCGCACTACAGGTGCGCCACTAGTACCACGCCATTAGTATCTGGTATACTAATGGCGCACCATTCAGTGCACTATTAGTATAGCCCACGGTGCGCCATTAGTATGCCTCGCAGGGGGCCATATTTACCCATGTGCTTTGGCATACTAATGGCGCACTAGTGGATGATGCGCCATTAGAGTCCTTTATGTAGTGCGCCATTAGTGTGCTGAGTGGTGCGCCACTAGTATGAATATTAGGGATTTTTTCTTTTCTGATATTTGCACAGGTTACAAAACATATTACTACACATAATATAGAGAGCACAACATATAAGTAGCAGATTCAGCTAATATAATAAAAGATTAGTCTCCGAATACAATTCATCATATTATTCTCGGAATTCAAAAGACCGAACAAAGATAGGACATTACAAGTCTCGAGACCGCGAGTAGCGAGTTTGTCGGAAGTAATACTAATCCTAACAAGTCCTACTAATCATCATCACACAACTTCTACATGTTATTAATAACAAGTCATACGATCATCATCTTGATATTCATCGAACCAACCCTACTTAATTGTTCTTAGCACATGATCATTAGTATTAGGCAGGACCTAAATACCCTATTTAAGGTAAAATAGCATAAAACAATATAGACCCTGACTCTCCATTATGGAGAATGGAGATCATCCTGTCTCCAATTCTTGCGCTTTGCTTCCTTTTGCTTCCAAGAACCTCCTTACGACTGTCCATAAATTTTTTCCGTACTTTGATGTGCATGTGTCCACTTCTTTTAGAAATCTGGTATGGACAGTTGAGATTCGTAGGATGACCTGGCAGTATGTTGAAAACATTAAGGATACCTTTCTGATACATCAAATGAGGCACACAATTCTCTGGGATTTTCTGTTGAAAAACATAGTAATAACTTCATAGTTAGCAATGATGTACTAGTTTTAGAAGTATGCAAAAGATGCACGGATGTCGTAATAGTAAAAAATCTTACCACGGTATCTCCATGGTAGTTACCGTAGTTGAACACATGCACTAGTGGCACGTATTGACCATAATGTTGAGGAGTTTGATTGTAGATATTGTAATTCTCAATGTCAGTACAAAATCCGACAAGATGATTTTTCTCCTTGTAAGTTACTTCGGAGCCATCGGTGTATTGGGTTTTGTCTACCATCTCCTGCACATTCTTTGAACAATGAAAATAAGCTGTCAATGGAAATAAGATGTCAATTATTTTGAAATAAACAATATAAATTAGCTAATAACTATGTTTGAGAAACTCACATAGCGGTAGAATTAGAGGCGTATCAACAAGGACCCAAATGTCCATATTGTCTTGCTTGATTTTAGGATCACCAAGATCCATGGTGACAAGCATACCCTCATCAAAACCATACATCTTGCAAAATGCTTCCCAATTTTTGCAACCAATTATACAGATTTACTTCAAAATCCACATCATGATGAGTCCTTAGGTGAATTTTCTTTGTTTTAGAATTTTCATGGTCTTCAAATTCCATCCTCTCCAGGACATAGCGTCTTGCATGGCATGGGATAAGCTATACTCGAATTGCAAAAGATGAAAATTACACGTTGAAATAGTTGAAGTCATGCTTAATTGTGAAAATAACACTTGTCGTCGTTGTGTACCATTTCAACTTCGAAGGTCTCCTCAAGCTTAATGCTGAAGCGTCGATCATCATCTAGGTGAGGCATGTCGCACAGACCTCAATCGTCGTGGCACCAGCCGCACTACCCCGGGAGACTTTCATCATCCGATGATGACATATCCTACATTCATAATTCAAAACTACATCATCTCTTGCGTTGGGTCCAATAAGATAATCCAGAGTGTGGTGAAAACACGCCCTTCGATCTGGTTTGTGCTATTGGTGAACGAAGATGGTCTAAGATTTTCAGTGGTAAGAAGTGAAGTGGTAATTTTGAGAGCAAATGGTTAGGATGAGTGGTTCCTCTTTCCTGTTTAGCGTTACAATAGAATATTGTTAGTCATGCACACTTGTGCATTTTCAGCCAGGCCCAGTGGAGTTGGCCTAAAAACATTTCTTTCTTTAAACCTGCTACATCCATCTCAAGTATTTATGGTTAAGGGTTAGTAGGGCCATCCAAATAGAATATGTGGTATGGGCTCTTTTAGTAGGTCATCCTACCAGATTAGGGTTTATCGATGATGAGCAACTCACACTAGTAGTAACTATGAGTTCATATCACACTTCTATATGTATAACACAAGAGGCAGTTTATCCTAATTAATTAAGTACTAAGATACCCCGACCCATGCATTAGTCGCAAGTACCCCATATGTCCTATTTTTAGCAAAATCATGCTAAAATTCACGAAAAATTTCAGCAGGACCTTTGCTGAAAATAGGACATATGGAGTACCCAAATTTGCCGGAACGGAAGTTAATCAACATTCTAGCAAACTCAAGGGCCTCTCGGGTACCTGCAAAATCATCACGACACGATGGTCAGAGATATGACATTTGCTGAAAATTGTTTTCTGTAAAAGATGATCATGCCAACCAGCCAGGCAGGTGATTGTCACTCAAATTAAGCTGGGCTTAGACTGACTGAAGCATCTGTCTTCATCCCTTTCTTTCTATCTCTTCCTTTCACATTAACTTTACTTTCCAAAGGAAATAAAAATGCAATGCATAGATACATACTAAAGCAGGTAGATAGATAGTTAGATAGATGAGCATGTTCAGTTTACAAGAATGAATATAAACAAGCAAAGAATGATTGCATGCATATCAAGCTTGCCTTGAAAAATCTACCAAGCCTGCCTAAAGCATGTCTGCATGATGGGTATCACACTATCAGTTACTACTAGTTAATTACTAGTCATGCCAAATAAGATACTCCTCCTCATCATCATATTAAAATAAATGACCAATCAGCACATGCATCAATATGCTCATGTCCGCTGCTATTACTTCTCTGCTGCTACAAACATAACCACAACAACAATAACAACTAGTGACCACCAACCAACAGCAGTCTTATTCACCACACAATTCAACCAAACAACACAGACAGACTTTCAGGGATGGTTTGATTAGAAGAAAAATCAAGCTTGCAGATTTAAAATATGGTTTGACACAAGGCATGTTTGCTTATTTCAAGATATCGAACAACCTTCATTTGAGCCAAGGCAGATAACTTTTAAGCTATGCCACTGAAGAATAAGGACGCCAAACAGAATATAGTCAGCACCATATTATATTATGCTCCAGTGCAGCAGAAAATTTACATCAGACCAATTAGGCTCATTTTTCAAACCCCCGAGCTTGCAACTTTGCACCCCCTTCCTAATAGACTAGACGTACTGATTAAATCTTACACCCTATCCATCGAGTTTCACACCGACAGAAATAACATCACATTTATCATCAAATGCTAAGCTAACATCATTCAAGCGCTTCAATTGACAAATTTGCATAGCAGAGGAGCTCATCGTCCGGTGACGAGGCAGAGGCAGGTTGGTAGCGGCCGGTGTTAAAGAGGGGGGCATCATCGAGGAGGGCGGTGAAGAGGGGGGCGTCGGCGTCTTGCCTGGATGCTTTG
>NC_041382.1:105835055-105835756 GCF_002162155.2 Triticum dicoccoides | reverse complement strand
GGGGGTCGGGGGTGTCGGGGGCGGTGGGGCGACGGGTAGCGAGGTGCCGGGGCATTGGGGAGGTGTTGGTCGGGTGCAGCGGGGGCAGCGAGCATGGTCGGGGATGGCGAGCATGGTCGGGAACGGCGAGCATCGCGGCGGGTGGGCGGCTGCGTCGCAGTGGGTCAGAAAGGGGAATAATTGAAAGGGGATTGGGGATTTTAGTGGGGGGGAGGCTTAGCAATGGCGCACCCCCTAGCGGTGCGCCATTAGAAATTATTATTTTTGGATAGCAATGGCGAATCACCTAGAGGTGCGCCATTAGTAATCTTTTTTTTCGGTAGCAATGGCGCACCCCCTAGCAGTGCGCCATTAGTAATTTTTTTATATAGCAATGGCGCACCAGCCAGCGGTGCACCATAAGTAATTTATTATTATTATTATTTTGTTGCATCTAATAATTTTTTAGAAAATGAATATGAGTATGAAATAGTAATAATTTTTTATAAAAACAGTAATAATTTTTTTAAAAAATATCATCGAATTCGTTATTTGAAAATATTTATGAATATAAAAAACTATCATCAAATTTGTTATTTGAAAATATCATCAAATTTGTTATTTGAAAATATAATCAAATTTCTTTTATTGGATTTTTAGTTGCATTCATTTGTGATGGTGGAGCGGGGGAGGGTGCGGGGGGTCGTCGGCGGCGGTGGAGT
>NC_041382.1:105823866-105834721 GCF_002162155.2 Triticum dicoccoides | reverse complement strand
GTCGGTGGCGGTGGAGCGGGGGGTGCTCGGCGGCGGTGGAGCGGGGGAGGGTGCGGCGGGTGCTTGTGGTGCGCCATTAGTAGTTTCGCAAAAAAATTATAGTAGTGGCGCACTGTGTGGCAGGTGCGCCATTACTAGTTAAAACTAGTAATGGCGCACTGTGCCCTGGTGCGCCATTAGTATTTTTGGAAAAATAATAAAAAATTTGTTACTAGTGGCGCACCGTGGGTCTGGTCCGCCATTAGTGTCTATCACACTGACACTAATGGCGCACCAACACATGGTGCGCCACTGCTATATAGTAGTGGTGCACCACATGTCTAGTGCACCATTGGTGGCCATATCATCTATATCCCTTTTCCTAGTAGTGGGGGAGGGTGCGGGCGGTGCTTGTGGTGCGCCATTAGTAGTCTTGCCAAAAAAAATTATAGTAGTGGCGCACTGTGTGGCAGGTGCGCCATTAGTATTTTTGGAAAAATAATAAAAAATTTGTTACTAGTGGCGCACCGTGGGTCTGGTCCGCCATTAGTGTCTATCACACTGACACTAATGGCGCACCAACACATGGTGCGCCACTGCTATATAGTAGTGGTGCACCACATGTCTGGTGCATCATTAGTGGCCATATCATCTATAGCCCTTTTCCTAGTAGTGGGGGGAGGGTGCGGGGGGTGCTTGTGGTGCGCCATTAGTATTTTTGGAAAAAAAATGTTACTAGTGGCGCACCGTGGGTCTGGTGCACCATTAGTGTCTATCACACTAATGGCGCACCAACACATGGTGCGCCACTGCCATAAAGTAGTGGCGCACCACATGTCTGGTGCACCATTAGTGGCCATATCATCTATAGCCCTTTTCCTAGTAGTGGTAGCTGCGCCCGCGGATAAGGGCCCAGTTCGTGTCGGTTCCACTATGAGTCAACAGTATTAATAATAATGATTTTAATAACAACCCCAGTTCGATGAAGAGATAAGTTGGTTGTGATCGCCGGAAAGATCACTGTTTGAGACCAAGTGTTGGTCATGGTTGTGATCGTCAGAAGATCACCGTGGTATCGAGGATACCGAGTTGTTGGATATCCGTGATATTTTGCAAGAATCGTGGGTAAAGATCAAGCTCCTTGTAGTCATTTAATGATTACTACGGTATTGTTTATACCAAGCTTGATTTGATCCTGAGATAATCGTGCGATGTCCGAGGTTGGTAAGTGATGCATGTGATGGTTACGTAGTAACCCGAGCAGATTAAATAGTGCATATAGTGTCATCGTGTTGCATGCTAGTATCATCAGATTCATATGTTCATGCCATGATCATGTTGTTCTAGCTGTATGATGTTCATGTTGCTCATGTCATGTTGTTATGAGGATCTCATGTTAATTCCTGCTTAACCTGTAAATGCCATGCTGATGTTTGTCTTGAATGCTTCTGGTTATTGTGAGCTTGCAAGTACATTCAATGTACTGACCTGGCGTGTCATGCCAACTTGCAGTTCATGCCTGGATTGCTTGCTAGTTTGGTGTTGTTCATGTGTTCGCGAGCTAGGATAAGCGTTCCAGTCAGAGTCCCTATGGAGTGGAGTTCACCACCGTTGTTGTTGTTCCGCTGCTAGAAGTTTTTCCGCTGCTTCGAGTTGTTCCGTTGCTTGCATAAAGCAACTGTGGATGGCGTAGTGTCGTCATGCCGACGTTATTCATTGTAGTATCGGAGACCTTGTAATCATATTCGTGTAATAATAGGAAGATGGTTTGTTCTATGCTAAGCAGTGCCGTATTCCAGAAGACTTCTCCTCGATCTCTGTGCTGGAATACGGGGCGTTCCGGTTTTCTCTGAGCTGGGGTGCCACAAGTGGGCACCGGTGTCGGATTTCGGGTTCCGGCAAAACCCTCAAGGTTCGAACACTGGGTGTGCACGAAGATCTCCGCTACCAACTCACGCCCTCAGCCTCGCCACGGCCTCAAAGGCAAGCTCAACGAACTCGCAACACAAGGGACACAAAATTTATACTGGTTCGGGCCACCGTTGTGGTGTAATACCCTACTCTAGTGTGGTGTGGTGGATTGTCTCCCGAGCCGAGGATGAACAGTACAAGGGGAAGAACAGCCTCCTGAGGTGAGGTGTTCTTGTGCTTGGTGTGTGTGTTGATGGGTTGGATCTAGTCCAAGATGAGATGGCTGAGGCTCCATTCTAGTTGCCTCCTTCTGTGGTGGCTAATCCTATTTATAGAGGCCCTGGTCCTCTCCCCACATATTGAGCGGGAAGGGAGCCAACAACGGCCAATTTGAAAGGGGACATCTAGTACAACTTATCCTGACCAAAGCAGCCTTCGCCTGCCAAAGGCTCTGGTGGTGACGCCGCCTTGGGCTCCATGGTGACCTCCGTCTTGTCGTCCTGCTGGTCTTGGTCTCGTTGCACCAATATGGAAACCTTTGCTTGACGCCTCGGTACTCCTCGCCTGCGCTTGCCTCCTTAGCACCAAAGAGAAAACAAGGACACTGTGCGCGTTGGCGCCCACCTGGTCTCGATCGTCATGGCTCACGTCATTGGAACCTCACGAGGTTTTCCTTGCCTTGATCTCTGTGCCCCTCGTGAGCCAGCCTGGTGAGGCCGCTCCCGAGGAGGTCTTGTGTCGTCCGCCTCGTGAGGCTTGGCCCCTCATGAGGGTCTTGAATGCTTGTTGGTGAAGATGGTCTGTACGGGACGGCTTGCAAAGCCACGCCGTGGGCCGCAGGCAGGCAAGTCTGGGAACCCCCGCTCGTAGAATGCTGACAGTAGCCCCCTGGCCGACGGAGCACTCGGCTTGGCTTCGAGGTGAAGCCGAAGGGCAAGTGCGGAGTGCTGCTGGCCCCAATAGCCTATGGCCTTGGCCGACGCGTGGCGACTGATTGGACGTGGGCATCTCTGCTTCCCCATGTTGTCTCGGCAACTGCCTGACTTGACGAGTCCCTGCTGCATGCAAGGAAAAACCATCATTACCTGTGATCGTGGGGTCGCTGGTTGGCCTTCTCCTGCTATAAATGGGATGGGGGCAGAGCCCCCGTCACCCATCTGTTCCCATTCCACTCGCTTCTCTCCCTTTGCTCCATCACCAATAGCGACACCAATGGTGCCGTCGAAGAGGTTCTCCTCTGCGGAGAAGGGGAAGGCTCCTCACGAGGGGCCCGGCTCTCCAGTGCCCAAGCGTGGACGCGACCGTCCCCGCAAGCACATCGCAACCCCCGCCGCGGCCCCCCGCAGCCGCGGTGGTGGCAGTCCTGTTGATCAAGGGAGACGTGTCATAGTCGCGAGGCCTCCCTGGCCGCGCTTCAACTCGGCGGAGGTGCTGCCGAAGTTCGTCGTGTGGTCGGAGAACCCGGTCGGCAGTTGGCTTCAGCTCCCGTGCTTCTTCGCCAACGAGCTGCCGACCTCAGGTCCAGGCGGGCTATGGATACAGGCGGACGACTGCTGCAGCAGGGCTTCCTGGGGCGCCATTGAGGTCTCTGTGACGGGCAACATAGCCCTGGCCCACGGATGGCAGACGTTTGCCCGCGCGCGCGGCCTGGGCAGGCGATGCACCCTCCATTTCCAGTATGACGGTGAAGTGACCCTCTACGTGAGGGTGTTTGGGGAAGATGGTCGTCGCACAGGGCATTGCCCCGAGGTTAACAACGACAATTAGGTGCTCGGCCTTTGTGATGGTTGTGATGAGGATGAGGGCGAGCCCGCCCTTGGTGCCGACCACGTCTCGTCCAGCTACGGCGGCTCTTCATCCGGCGACAGCTCTAGCAGCGGTGGTTACAACCAGCCGCCGCGCTCGCTTCGAAGGCGGTAGTGGGTTGTCTTGTCACCACGCCTCTGTGAAGCGCGAGGAGGGGTTTGGTTGAGCTTGGGACGGTGCCAAGAGCCCGCCCTTGCGGACCGCTGTAGGGGCACGTGCCGCTTTTTTCTCGTTCTTCCTTTCCTTCCTGTATTAAGAAAGAAGCCAGTATGGGCCCCGGAGGGGTGTGCACCAAACTGTGATTCCTGAGTATTATGTTATGTTTATCATTCCTGTCTTGTGTCGCAACATCGTCGTTTTATGTAGAGATAACTTAGCTTGACTTGCTCGGGGTAGTGTCCTCCTCACAAGGCGCTTGCTTCCCAGTGCATGTCGAGGCCTGATACGTCTCCGTCGTATCTACTTTTCCAAACACTTTTGCCCTTGCTTTGGACAATAACTTGCATGATTTGAATGGAACTAACCCGGACTGACGCTGTTTTCAGCAAAATTACCATGGTTTTATTTATGCGCAGAAACAAAAGTTCTGGGAATGACTTAAAACTTCACGGAACATCTTTTCGGAAATCATAAAATATCCTTGCAAAAGATGAAGACCAGGGGGCCCACACCCTAGCCACGAGGGTGGGAGGCGCGCCTGGCCCCCCAGGGCGCGCCCCTACCTCATGGACCCCCTAGAGCTCCTCCGACCTCAACTCCAACTCTATATATTTGCTTTTGGGGAGAAAAAAATAGAGAAGAAGGATTCATAGCGTTTTACGATACAGAGCCGCCGCCAAGCCCTAAAACCTCTCGGGAGGGCTGATCTGGAGTCCGTTCGAGGCTCTGGAGAGGGGAATCCGTCGCCATCGTCATCATCAACCATCCTCCATCACCAATTTCATCATGCTCACCGCCGTGCGTGAGTAATTCCATCGTAGGCTTGCTGGACGGTGATGGGTTGGATGAGATTTATCATGTAATCGAGTTCGTTTTGTTAGGGTTGGATCCCTAGTATACACTATGTTTTGAGATTGATGTTGCTATGACTTTGCTATGCTTAATAATTGTCACTAGGGCCCGAGTGCCATGATTTCAGATCTCAACCTATTATGTTTTCATCAATATATGAGTGTTCTTGATCCTATCTTGCAAGTCTATGGTCACCTACGATGTGTTATGATCCGACAACCCCGAAGTGACAATAATCGGGACCACTCCCGGTGGTGACCGTAGTTTGAGGAGTTCATGTATTCATTATGAGTTAATGCTTTGGTCTGGTACACTATTAAAAGGAGGCCTTAATATCCCTTAGTTTCCGCTAGGACCCCGCTGCCATGGGAGGGTAGGACAAAAGATGTCATGCAAGTTCTTTTCCATAAGCACGTATGACTATATTTGGAATACATGCCTACATTACATTGATGAATTGGAGCTAGTTCTGTGTCACCCTAGGTTATGACTGTTACATGATGAACTACATCCGACATAATTCTCTATCATCGATCCATTGCCTACGAGCTTTCCATATATTGTTCTTCGCTTATTTACTTTTCTGTTGCTACTGTTACAATCACTACAAAATACCAAAAACACTAATTTTTCTATCATTACCTTTTGCTACCATTACCACTACTATCATATTACTTTTCTACTAAACACTTTGCTGCAGATATTAAGTTTCCAGGTGTGGTTGAATTGACAACTCAGCTGCTAATACTTGAGAATATTCTTTGGCTCCCCTTGTGTCGAATCAATAAATTTGGGTTGAATACTCTACCCTTGAAAACTATTGCGATCCCCTATACTTGTGGGTTATCAAGGCCTCCTTGACCTGGTAGGCGCTTAGGAACTGCAAAAAAATTGTTAAGAGGCTTATCGTTCACCCGAGCCTTGGTCACAGGCACCGCTGGCCTTGACCCTGCGCTTCGTATCGCGGTACCCGAGGGGCATGGATTAGGAGAGGTGCGCCAGCTTGTGGGCTCGAACGAGGGTGCCTCGCGAAAAGCAGACAGAAGGCAAAAAAAGGAGAAACGCTCATGAGGGCACCTGTCCAGCCCCCTCGCGAGGAATGCGAGAGAGAGTGCAGGCTAAACTGAACACGGAAACAGAGGCAGAAGGCGACGGAACCAAATCAGCGAAGATCACGAGAAGCAAACTTCAATTAAAATAGGGCGAGCCAACTATGGAAAGCAAATGAAAAGCCGCGTCCGGTGCCTAGTCTAGTCTTCATGTCTTCTCACCAGCGCGGAGCTAAGTCCTGCCACTAGGACGTGGGAGGGAGCCCCCGAGGCCCGAGGGCGGCACTCCTGAGACTCCGTGGCGTGTATAGCCCCACTCATTATTACGTGAGAGTGTCACAAGTAGAGACCTTGACAGGCACTGGGCCTTCTTCACAGGCGCTGGGCCTTTCTTCACAGGCGCTGGGCTTTCTTCACAGGTGCTGGGCCTTTCTTCATGGGTAGAACTTCTGGAGGTGCTGGATGTTCCAAGCGTTCTAGATGGGTACCCCGTCCTGTGTCTCCAGGGGTGCGGCGCCAGGCCTGGAGACATGGACGACCTTGAAAGGGCCCTCCCAGATTGGTGAGTGCTTATGCAGCCCTTCCCTCGAGAGCACCCGCCTCAGGATGAGGTCACCCACATCGAGCGTCCTGGAGCGGACGCTGCGACAGTGGTATCGCCACAGCGCCTGCTGGTATCTTGCCGCCCGTAGTGAAGCTTCACGGTGGTGTTCCTCCCCCAGCACGAGGTCCATCCCCCGCGTGGCGTCCTGCTGCGTCTCATCAAAAGCCAGGACCCGTGCAGACCGATGCTTGACCTCGTGAGGGAGCACCTCTTCTGCTCCATAGACGAGGAAGAACGAGGTCTAGCCCGTGGGCTTGGTGGAGGTGGTGTGGATGGACCACAGCACAGACTGCAGCTCGTCGTGCCAGCCCCTGCGACACGCTTCGAGCTTCTTCTTGAAGGTTCTGGTCTAGAGGCCTCTCAGGACCTCCGTGTTGGCGCGTTCATCTTGGCCATTGCTCCGGAGGTGCGCCACTGAAGCGTAGCAAATCTGCGTTGCAAGGTTAGTGCAGTACATTTTGAAGAGATTACTGGTGAACTGCGAGCCATTATCGGTGATGATGCGATTGGGGACCCCAAAACAGCTCACGAGGCCCTTGACGAACTTGACCGTATAGCCAGATGGGATGGTGTGGATGGCTTCCACCTCCGCCCAGTTGGTGAGCTTGTTGATGGCAACGTAGAGGTATCGGTAGCCCCCAGGCGCTCGAGGGAACGGGCCCAGGATGTCCAGTCCCCAGATTGCGAATGGCCACGAGAATGGGATGGTCTGGAGGCCCTGAGCTGGCTGATGGATTTACTTGGAATGGAGTTGGCAGGCCTCGCAGGACCAGCTCACTCGCGTTGTTGAGCACCGTAGGCCAGTAGAATCCGCTGTGGAATGCCTAGCCGACGAGGGTTCGTGACGACGAGTGGTGCCCACAGTCCCTGTTGTGTACGTCGTCTAGCAGCTCTTTCCCCTGTTCCCTAGAGATGCAACGCAGTGAAACATCATTTGGCCGCTTCCTGTATAACTCACTATCCTGGATGCAGGATGTCATGGCTTGCCGGGCCACACGCTCCGCGTCCTCATTCTTCGCCGGCAGTGTCCCTTGCATCAGGTATTCCTTGAATTCCTTGGTCCAGCATCCTTCCTGGGGCTTGAGCGCCAATAGTAGACGTGCTCCTGAAGTCGGGCCACAGGCTAGGGCTCCCGTGGCAGGTGGCTGCGGGAGCTCCTCCCGAGGTTGTGCTGTCCTTGAAAGTGGTGGTGTCGCCGATGGCTTGAAGAGACGCTCGTCGAAGACACCAGGTTCTTGGGGCTGTCGCTTGGATGCCCTTCTGGCGATGTCACCGGCTTCCTTGTTGGTTCCCCGGGGCACGTCCTACAACTCCAAGCCCAGGAACCGCTTCTCCATCTTGCGCACTTCCGCGAGGTATGCCTCCATGTGTTTGTCCTTCGGCTCGTATACCTTGTTGGAGAAGTTGACGAGGAGTTGCGAGTCGCCCCTGATGGTGAGACGTTTCACCCCCAGTGCCGCCACAGCCTTCACGCCGGCTATGAGGCCTTCGTACTCTGCAATGTTGTTGGAGACCTTCTCGCCCTACTGCACAGCGTAGTAGAGCTTGTCCCGAGTGGGAGAGATGAGCACTGCTCCAGCCCCCGTGCCTTGGCGCGCGAAGGCACCATCGAAATACATGACCCAGCCATCGGGCGCCTCACTTCCAGGTGAGAGGGACCGATCCTCGCCTATTTCAAGCATCGGGGTGTCTGTCCATTCTGCCACAAATCGGCGAGCGCGGCTCCCTTGATGACCCTGGTGGTGTTGAACTCCAACTTGAATGCCTGTAGCTCGATGTTCCACTCGATGACCCTCCCGGCGGAGTTGGGGCTCCTGAGCACCCTCTCCAATGGGTAGGACGAGACGACCTTGATGGGGTGGCCTTGAAAGTAGTGTCGCAGCTTACGTGAGGCCACCAGGAGCGCGAGTAGGAGCTTCTGAGGCATGGGGTACCGTGCTCTTGTATCCCGCAACACCGTGCTGACGAAAAATACCAGGTGATCGATGAGGGCAGGTGCGCCGATGAGGCTTGCGCCTTCCGGGAGTTGGGGTGCCTCCTGAGGCGGTGGAGCCCCCAACACTTGAGCGCTTGTCGGGGCCTTTGTGGGTTTGGGGGCGTCGTCCTGCTGAGCTTGATGATCTGTTGTCGCTGCTGCGGCCCTTGCGGCGCCCTCCTGGTCTTGCGTCGTCACTGCTAGGGACGTAGCTCGCCGCAATGCACCCTTGGCTTGGTGTTCTTCCCAAACCGCCACTAGAGCCGCGCTGGCGGAGTGGGGAGTGGAGGCAAGATAAAGCACTAGGGGCTCGAGAGGTCGCAGCGCCACCAGCACTGGGGGCTGGTCAGGTATCTCTTGAGGTCTTGAAATGCTCGGTCGGCCTCCGGGGTCCACTCGAATGGGCCTTCTTCTTCATCAGCTTGAAGAAGGGTAGGGCGCGCTTTCCCAGCATGGAAATGAAGCGTCCCAATGCAGTCACCCATCCAGCAAGCTTTTGCATTTCCTTGAGGGTCGACGGTGGACTCATGTCTTCAATGGCCTTGACCTTCTCTGGGTTGGCCTCGATCCCCCTGTGGGACATAAGGAAGCCCAGCAGCTTACCAGAAGAGACGCCAAACACGCAGTTCTCTGGGTTGAGTCGCAAGTCCACTTGGTGGAGGCTTTCAAAGGTCTCCTCCAGGTCTTGGATCAAGGTCCTCGCCTCCCGAGACTTCACCACGATGTCGTCGACGTTGGCTTTAGGATTTCTCCCGAGTTGTCGACCCAAGGCGATGTGCATGCGCCGCTGGAAGAGTCGTGCCTGCGTTGCGCAGCCCCAAAGGCATGCAAGTGTAGCATTACACCCCATACGGGGTCAGGAAGGCTGTCTTCTCCACATCTTCTACCGCCATCTTGATCTGGTGATATCCTGAGAACACATCCAGGAAGCACAGCAAGTCACACTCGGTGGTGGAGTCGATGATCTGGTCGATGCGTGGAAGAGGGAACAGATCTTGAGGGTAGGCCTTGTTGAGGTTGGTGAAGTCGATGCACATGCACTCCTCCAACCTGCGGGTCTCTTGGACGATGAAAGCTTGCTTCTTCGTGGACTGCCGCCTCACCCTCTGCTTTACAGGGCATACATTGGGGGACACCTTCAAGTGGTGCTCTATTACCCCTCTTGGGACCCCTACCAGCTGCTCGGGCTCCCAAGCGAACACTCCCTTGTTTGCGCGCAAGAACTTCACTAGCGCCTCCTCCTGATCAGGCTTGAGGTTTGCACCTATGGTAAAGGTTGCCCCCGAGGACTCGTCCTCCTCGACTGGCACTTGCTTGGTTTCTTCCTTGTCTTGAGTGAAAAACTGCTTCTTCTTGGTTGGTGTGGCTCCCTTGGCCTTGGAGGTATCCGCGTCGGCGGGCTGCGCTGTCGCGGCAGTCTTGAGGGCGAGCTTGAGCGTCATCAGGGCTTCCTTGATGTCCCCAACCACAGTGAGGACACCCTTGCTCCCGGGCATCTTCATGAGGTTGTAGGCCGGATGGGTCGCCGCCATGAACTGAGCCAGGGCCGGGTACCCGAGGATGGCGTTGTACGGGAGGCTGATGTGGGCGATGTCGAAGTCGACCAGCTCAGTGCGGTAGTTTTCACGCGTGCCGAAGGTCACGGGGAGGCGTATCCGCCCCAGGAGTGGGTGGAGCCTCCACAAACCCCTGAGAAAGGCTTGCTAGGGCGGAGCCGCTCGAGCGGTACGTGAAGAAGGCTGAATGCCTCGACGGAGAGTATGTTGAGGCCGGCGCCGCCATCGATGAGCGTCTTGGTGACGAACACGTTGCAGATGGTGGGCGTGCCACTACTAGGAAAAGGGCTACTAATGGCGCCCCAGTTTTGCCTACTAATGGCGCATCACTGGTGCACCATTAGTATCACGCCACTAGTATTTTTTACTAATGGCGCACCACTGGTGTGCCATTAGTATCTGGTATACTAATGGCGCACCACTGGTGCGCCATTAGTATAGGCCACGGTGCGCCATTAGTATAGGCCACTGGTGCGCCATTAGTATAGGCCACGGTGCGCCATTAGTATTTTGAAATTTTGAAGGCGGGAAAATAGTAGTGGCGCACCATCTAACCCCCACCGTGCGCCATTGCTATTTTTGAATTTTGAATTTGGATCTGGATCGTGATTTTTTTGCCCATTTTTTGCTGGTTTTTTTGCTCGTTTTTTGGCACGATATTATTTCAAATTTTGTTCCTGTTTTTGGATCTTGTACATTCTTTTGTCGTGTTCTTTTGCCGGAGAGGAGTTCACCGGAGAGGAGGAGGATGAGGTCACTGGAGAGGCGCTCGCCTACATCGCCGAAGAGGAGGAGGAGGTCGCCGGAGAGGAGTTCACCGAAGCATCGGAGAGGAGGAAGGAGAAACCATGAGGGAATGGGAGGAGAGGAGGGAGGAGGAGCTCACCGGAGAGGAGGGAGGAGGAGCTCACTGGAGAGGAGGGAGGAGAAACTGTGAGGGGAGGGGAGGGGAGGAGAGGAGGGA
>NC_041382.1:105813398-105823620 GCF_002162155.2 Triticum dicoccoides | reverse complement strand
GGAGGAGGAGGTCGCCGGAGAGGAGGAGGAGGAGGTCGCCGGAGAGGAGGAGGAGGTCGCCGGAGAGGAGGAGGAGGAGGAAGTCGCCGGAGAGGAGGGCAGTATGGTGGAGGAGAGAAGGGAAAATGGTGTGGAGGAGAGGAGGAGATGGAGTGGAGGAGAGGTGGAGTGGAGGAGAAGAATGAAGAGGTAAGGAGGAGAGGACCACGCCCAGCCATATATATGGCATAGTAATGGCGCACCGTGAACAGGTGCGCCATTACTAACTTTTTTTTATTTTTTTAATTTATTTTGAATTTTGAAGGCGGGAAGATACTAATTCGGATGTAACTTTTCGAGTAGATGCTTTTTCATATAAAAAACTTGTTGATCTGAGTTCATACGCAAAAGTTATGCCGATTTTTACATATTCTCGAGAGATTTTGCAAAAAAGTTGAAAATTCATTTTTGTAAATTTTGCTAACAACTAGACCACATATCACATGGTAATCTTATTTTTTTTTATTTTTGACATTTCTATCATTTTCTTTTATTTTTTTAAACTGAAAAGGCGGTCCGGGGGGAGGGTGCATTCGGGCGAATGTTTGGGCCAAGTTACTAATGGCGCACCGTGGCATGGTGCGCCATTACTAGTTCAACTAGTAATGGCGCACCACTCCCATGGTGCGCCATTAGTAGTTTTGAAAAAATTAAAAAAAAAATACTAATGGCGCACCACACGTCGGAGACCCTTCCCCTCACCTCCATTCCTTGCCGGAGCCCCTCCAGGGCCTTGTCCCCCGAGAACGAGCACCGCCTTCCGTCCCTGCCTCCTCCCGTCGATGTGGCCCTGCTCCCTCTCCGGCGCCACTTCTGCTCTAGGCGGGAGCGGCACTCCGCCCGCGTCGTCCGCTGGCCTCGTCTCGACCGGAAGTGGCCGGAGCCGGTCGGCCCATCGCCGGCGCTGTGTCGCCCTCCCCTGCCTCTCATCTGTCTATGATTGGGGAGGCAGCGAGGAGGAAGAAGACATGTGCGAGGAGAGGGAGCTGGATAAGGCGGGCCCCATGCATCATCGACCCAGAGCCCGTCCCCACCATGCTGACCTGGATAAGTGACGGGCCCCACCCGTGGGACCCACATGTCAGCTGCCCAAGCCCGGCCCCGCCACTGTCCACTTGGATAAGTGGAAGCGTACTTCGCAGAAGTACATTTTCGCCTTCAGAAAGCGTATTTCTCTTCCGCTCCTGCTGTAACTGCGCTGTCATAGTTTGGAAACGTATTTTCTCCTTAGGCGCCTTCTGTTTTCTCACTCATGGGCCGATTTATAGAGATTCTTTTACAGATCGGTCCCTGAATTTCGTCGAGCTATAACTTTTTCCTTGCAACTCCAAATGAGGTGATTCCAAAGCCCACGTCTTCGTTTCGTCGAACCTGTTCTGTTGGTTTCATTTTCACTATGGTTTGACACTATGAAAATGACCTTTTTTTCCCGTGCACGTAAATAGCCCCTCCGAGAGAGAACTGTTTCCGGCAAATCTTTCCGCGGCTTCACTGCGCTTCTCCCCGGTGCGTCTTCATCCCCAGGCAAGCCACAATACCCACTTGAATGATAGTCATGCAGTAGCCATGCTTTTCAACTTGAATATTTATTAAATGATTGATTGTTTAAAATATGGTTATCATTGTTTCAGTAATGCTTCTAGGTTAGTGCTTACTTTCTTGCTATGTTGTTATGCACCTGGTTATCATGCCCTGTTAGTTGCTAGTATTCCTTTCATATGCTTATGCTTGCTAGCAGTACATGTTGATATTGGTGATGGTCTTCGATGCATGACTGCCGTCTGTCCAGTGTACCGTTGTTATGCATGTTCCTTTGCATCCAGTTGGTTAAATGATTGCATGGTAGCATTGTTGATATGTCTTGCATGATAATTATTGTTGATGATAGTGGTCATGCTATGTTTCAATGAGTAGTTTTGTACTTGTGATCTTCATGCTCGTCATTATAATATGTCCAGTTGGATATGATTCATTGTGGATATGGTGGATAATTATGTTGCACCCCGTGCTTATGTTGATATCATGTTTATGCATTATCGCATCATGTTATTTTATCATGGCTCAGCATATTGCATTCAAGTTTAACCAGATTAAATTGAACTTGAACAATTGTTGGCTGAGTCATGGTGCCACCATATCGAACTGACCAGTGCAACCACGCTTATCTTTATGGGAAGGTCCTAACTGGGTCTATTGTCGTGCCTCTCGCCGGTGCCTCCAACTAGGGAAGGTTATGGGCGTGCTTACCCTGATTTGGTAGGCGGACATAACCTTGTGTGCCCATAGATTTGATGATAAGCGCTTTTGTCCCTATTTGGGACGGGCCACGACGGTGGTCGTGGTGTCTTTGGTAGACACGGTGCCACACATGACTTGGCCCAAAGGGGAGTTAGTCGGAGTGGCCGGGAGAGTGTCATGGCAGTAGATCGGTTTTGTCGGAACGCCATTGGTCCACCCAATTGGGAGTGCGAGGCCATGGGTTTCATAGTGTGGGTACAGTGTGCTAACCTCTGCAGAGTCTATATTAAAACTATCCATTGCCGCGCCCGCGGATAAGGGCCCAGTTCGTGTCGGTTCCACTGTGAGTCAACAATATTAATAATAATGTGTTTAATAACAACCCCGGTTCGATGAGGAGATAAGTTGGTTGTGATCGCCGAAAAGATCACCATTTGAGACCAAGTGTTGTCCATGGTTGTGATCATCGGAATGATCACCGTGGTATCGAGGATACCGAGTGGTTGGATATCCGTGATGTTGTGTGATAATCAAGGGTAAAGATCAAGCTTGTTGTGGTCATTTAATGATTACTACAGTATTGCTTATACCAAGCCTAATTTCATCTTGAGATAATTGTGCGATGTCCGAGGTTGGTAAGTGATGCATGTGATGGTTATGTAGTAACCCGAGCAGATTAAATAGTGCATATAGTGTCATCATGTTGCATACTAGTATCGTCAGATTCATATGTTCATGCCATGATCATGTTTTTCTAGCTGTATCATGTTCATGTTGCTCATGTCATGTTGTTATGAGGATCTCATGTTAATTCCTGCTTAACCTGTAAATGCCATGTTGATGTTTGTCTTGAATGCTTCTGGTTATTGTGAGCTTGCAAGTACATTCAATGTACTGACCTGGCGTGTCATGCCTGAATTGCTTGCTTGTTGGGTGTTGTTCCTGTGTTCGCGAGCTAGGATAAGCGTTCCAGCCAGAGTCCATGTGGAGTGGAGTTCACCACCGTTGTCGTTGTTCCGCTGCTAGAAGTTTTTCCGCTGCTTCGAGTTGTTCCGTTGTTTGCATAAAGCAACCGAGGATGGCGTAGTGTCGTCGTGCCGATGTTATTCATTGTAGTATCGGAGACCTTGTAATCATATTCGTGTAATAATAGGAAGCTGGTTTGTTCTATGCTAAGCAGTGCTGTATTCCAGAAGACTTCTCCTGGATCTCTGGGCTAGAATACGGGGCGTTCCGGTTTTCTCTGAGCCGGTGTGCCACAGGCTTGGTATTAGAGCAGATCTGGCTGTACGATGCCCTAGCCCACGTGAACGTTAGAAAGAGGTAGTATAGACCCCAGTTGGTTTGTTGCACTTGATTGTTGCATTTGTTTATCACATAGCATGCATATAGATTGTTATTTTGTCACTAACGGTTAATCTTGTGAATGTAGGTGGCATCGTTTTTGGTCCACCGCCTGCACCATCTTTCTTAGCATGCCAGCTCCTCGTTGTGATGCGACCACCTCATCATCCATGCCCTCCATCTCGTCCCCTTGGCAACCCTTGCTGATCTTTGTTATCAGAAAAGGGCAATGCCAATAAACCCAGTCTTCCACTGTTATCTTGCCATGTCATTTCATTCTTTGGACAGGTACGATTCCCTTTGTACACTTGATGATGAGGTGGTCGTGACTTTTGTGTCTCGCTACTTGATCATAAAGTCCATCCTCACCTGTGTATCCATCCAGATCTAGCCACTGTTCAGCCAGTGCTTGGTGTAGCTTCAGTTACGCCAACTCCTTCCGCACATGGATATAATTTTCATGCACACCGCCATACCATATTAGACCGTAATACCGGAGTTTCCGTGCGATTTGTGTGCTTAGGTGTGCATGCATATTATGGTGTGAGTAGCAGTAATATGTGATGATTACTTGATTAATTATATTAGTAGTATGTTTGTGTCCTTTTTTTAGTCGTTTCTTTTGTTTCTTTCTTTGGGCCTTCGATGTTACAAATTTTCCCCCTATTAAAGTTGCTCATCAGCCGACACCAGACCCGAAGAGTCAGCAAGAAATGCATATATTTGGAAACTCAGCTGAGCAGAATGGAATTGTCAGCAGACTGCAGTGAAATTGGAAATAGCTCGTCTGAATACAAAAGAAATCTTGGATGGAATGTCAGTATAAAGTTTTCATTAACGTGCACTGCTCACAACAGTATGGAATTCTCAGCCGACTGCATTCAGATTGGGGGATATCTGATCATGTTACTGAGTGTCAAGTCTCCCTCAGCGTGTACTCCTCATAGCAAAAATAATCAAATCAACAAGAAGATAAATTGTGTGCAAGGTTGATATCATATTATCAAAGCTATGGCTCAGATACAAGTTTAATTTTTCATAGAGGATGATTTTGGAAACTGATGTATCTGTAAGCAAGCAAAAATATGGCACCTACTCAGAAAGGAGGATAGTCCTGCAAAACCCCGTTTCATACAAGAAATCAATAACAAAAATTTTAAGATGGTTATATATGTGGAAATCGGTCTGCATATCACAATAAGAAGCTTTTGGTGTAAGCAACCCAATCTTCCCTCGCAAGATACCCGAGAAGCTTCCAAGGCAAGATTCATCTATCTTCCTCAGTACGATATATGGATGATTTCCCGTACAAGGTACTCTGCCTTCTTCAATAAGCAACCGCAAAGGTTCCGGCATAAGGTACTGAGTCTTTCCCCAGCAAAGTGTTTAAGGGGGTAAGCTTCTGATACCCAGTCTTCTTCAGCAAGTTGTCCGATGAAAGTTTCAAGCACAAGCCAGCCAATCTTCCTCAGTAAGACATTGGTACAAGGTAGTACGCTGTGAATGGGTAGCATATGGCAGTGAATCCCAAGAATCAGATCCACAACATTTTGGTCAGAAGCAAGAATCAGCCAGAATACACGTCTGTCTCGGGAATCAGATTCTCATATATATGCGGTGAGCATACCACCAAGATCTTACAAGTCACTCAGATGAGGATCTGACAACCACGTGAGGATGGTTAAGAGAAGAAAGACAGTATACACCGCAGTGTGACAAAGGATTATGAGGATTCACGACATCAATGAGCTCAATGCAGGTACCTGTGAACCTGGAAAATGATCCTGATTAGCCCTTGTCGCTTTTTTTCTCCAATGATGACACCGCGCCTGTGATCTAAGCTATTTTTAGCAATCCGGGGTGGATGCCGATTTTTATTTCTCTCTTCAACAACTGTCATGAGTTCTGATCTGCTTTTCGGCCGTCTCGTACAGCTGTTGAGTTTCTTTTTGTGATAGTAGCCCTATAGCTGCTTTTTGGCTATTTTAGGGCGTTGCCACCTTCTTCTTATCAACCCGGTCTCATGTTCTGAGCTGCTCTTCGGCCGTCCTAAGTCGTTGTTAAGTTATTTCAGTAATGTTCCAGATGTGAGTTGTGAAGACAGTTCTGGTGGCTACTGATTTAGTTCTGATTTCTTGCAAAGGTTCGGATGATCATTTTCCTGCTATCAGAACTTGAGGGGTGTTTACCTTGCCATTTAATGGGGTACCCTATCAGAAAAATGAGGATAAGCTGGGATTGCTGAAAAATTGCACCGACAATACCTATGGTGATACAAAGAAGCAATATGATCCGGCTCTTTCAGCCAAGGATCCAAGCCAAGAAAGCAATAATGAAGGAGCAAGACCAGTGATGCAGTTACGAAAATTGTTGCAAGACCAGCATGGTGCAGAACCACCGTTAGTCAAGTCTACAGATATTATCCTACAGGACAAACTCTTATGCTAGCCATGATAGGCGACAATAAATATTTGGTATGGATCCGATACTCAAGACAGTGAACCAGTTAAGATGATTCAGAAACTTCCGTGAAACTGTTAGGAAAATGGTCATGACCCAAGTCACTGTTTGAAACCCGAAGGACCAGCATTTAGTGGAGAAACCCAATGCAAGGAGTTAGAGCTTGGTTGTCCACTAGAAAAATCTGATCACCACTTCATGAAAGATTACAGTCATGAGGATCAATTACAGTCAGCTAAGTCAGCAGATCTAAAAAGAAATTGGATCCTGTATAAGCATGAGCAAGCAAGGTAAGATCTGTCAGAATATGGATATATTAAAGCGAACTACCCCGGGGCCAGTCAGAGAAAAATTAAGTGGGAACAAAAATAAGAAAAAGGATACCCGAGTTGGAAACAGTTTCCTTAAGTTAGTATCTTCATACTTGTTCCCTTAGCAACCAAATCTCGAGGAAGAGATTTCTTTAAGGGGGTAAGGTTTGTGACCACCTGATTTTTGGCCCTTTCTTTTTCTTTTGTTTTGCTGAGGTTTTTGCTTGAGTTTCCTTTTTCTGTGGCTATGTGGTATCGAAACTAATGGAGATGCCCTCTTCTTTGTTTCCAGAGTGGCTTGTCATTCCCAAATCCTTCCCTAGACCCCATCATCCTATCCCAAATCCCCATATTCTTTTTATTGGGAATATTCCTTTTCTATTAAAGGAATAACTCAAATTGCCCTAGGTTGTGAAGCAACCTTTATTTCCACCACTCCTAAAATGCCCAAATAATTCTAATAAATTGTTTGGGTCATATCTTCCTCAAATATGGTAAAATATTTTATTAGCCATATTTCCCATCATGCTTAAATTCACTTCCTATTCTGTCCTAAATGGCACATTGTGGAGCAAGTGCTATTTATCTCTTCCCATTTGACCCCAAACTTTTTGGACATCTTTTCCTGTACAAATAATTGACCTGTGCCAAAATTCATCTTTATTTGCCTAGCCAAACTTCCTCAGCAATTTTCCAAACATTCTATCAGACAGAAGGCATTGTGAAGGAAGTACTATCTCGGTTTATCCAAACGAGTTGAACTTTTCCACACTCCTTCGTGTGCTCATATTACCACACTCCTCCAAATTTCAGCCCCATCCAATCATCTACGTGAGCACAGGGTCAAATCTTTGCTTCTGGTAAAATTTTCAGGTTCTGAAGCAAGTATAATTTATATTGCTTCAAAAATCTTGATAAATTACCAGATTGTTCTCCTACCCAAATGACTTCTCTCCACCAAATTTGGTCCCATTTCGCCTAGCCAATATTTCTATAGAATTTTTGCAAGATTCTGGTCAGTGAAGATGTTTGTGAAGCAAGTACCACTTTGGCTTGACCAATTGGTATGAAATTTTTACACCATCTTACTATGACCAAATCATTAGGCCTTGCCAAATTTCAGCTCAAGTGGAGGCTTCATCAGAGTGCATCATCCTAATCTCATTTCTGGACCATATTTGGCAGTTGTAAAGCAACTATATAAATCTTGATCCTAATCCCCTCAAAGTTGCCATGATGAAAGTCCTTCTTACCCTTAATCTACCAGACAACTCAATTTCTCCCAATCACCTTCTTGTTGATCAGCAGTGCTTGGTCAAGTTTACTGCAGTAAACTTCAGGTGTTAACTACCATTTAACCATGCCACTTTTAACCAAACTACCACCACAGTTGCAACCTCCCTAGGAAAGACTCCACCCCAGACATCGTTTGGTTTTGCTTGTGGCACTGTGTGCACCAGTGCGTGTAGTGACCACCGACTTGGCATGCAGTGGGCGCGTCCTTTGCTCGGCGTCTTAGCGAGCACGGGCATGTCCCTTAGCTTCCTCTCGTCGTCGCCGTTCTCCTAGACCTCTCTTCCCCTCTGTAATCCCCTCCGTCAGCACTCGTCGCCACACGCCCACGGGCGCACTGTGGCCGACCGCGCCATAATGGCGTTCGGCCGCGTCTCTCCTGCGCTCCCTTGGCTGCCTCTTCCCTCCTGTTCCCTCTTGTCGCCTCCCCCCGAGTCCATGCGTGAGCACACACATCCGCGGCGCCGGCCGCGTGTCCGTGGCGATGACAGCGCGGCACCTTGCCCCGCGGCTATATAAGCCCACCCCAAGCGCCTCCAAGCTCGCCACCAGCCTCACAACTCTCCTCCTGTCCCACCGAGCCTCTCAAACGAGCTCAAGGAGCTCTATGTGTCCACCATGGCCGCCATGGCCGCCTCGGGTCTCCTCTCGAATCCGAGCCACCCCTCCACTCCCTGACCTCTCCACGAGCTTCCCCACACGCCGGAGACCGTTCCCCTCACCTCCATTCCTTGTCGGAGCCCCTCCAGGGCCATGTCCCCCGAGAACGGCCACCGCCTTCCGTCCTTGCCTCCTCCCGTCGCTGTGGCCCCGCTCCATCTCCGATGCCACTGCTGCTCCAGGTGGGAGCGGCACTCCGCCCGCGCCGTCCGCTGGCCTCATCTCCACCGGAAGTGGCCGGAGCCGGTCGGCCCATCGCCGACGCTATGCCGCCCTCCCCTGCCTCTCCTCTGTCTCTGATCGGGGAGGTAGCAAGGAGGAAGAAGACAGGCGCGAGGAGAGGGAGATGGATAAGGCGGGCCCCATGCGTCATCGACCCAGAGCCCGGCCCCGCCACGCTGACCTGGATAAGTGACGGGCCCCACCCGTGGGACCCGCACGTCAGCTGCCCAAGCCTGCCCCCGCCACTGTCCGCGTGGATAAGTGGAAGCGTACTTCGCAGAAGTACGTTTTCGCCTCCAGAAAGCGTATTTCTGTTCGCCTCCAGCTGTAAGTGCACTTTCATAGTTTGAAAACGTATTTTCTCCTTAGGCGCCTTCTTTTTTCTCACTCAGGGGCCTGTTTGTAGAGATTCATTTACAGATCGGTCCCTTAATTTCCTCGGGCTATAACTTTTTGCTCGCAACTCCAAATGAGGTGATTCGAAAGCCCACGTCTTCGTGTCGTTGAACCTGTTCTGTTGGTTTCATTTTCACTATGGTTTGAAACTGTGAAAATGACCTTTTTGCCCTTGCACATAAACAGCCCCTCCGAGAGAGAACTGCTTCTGGCAAATCTTTCCGCGACTTCACCGCACTTCTCCCCGGTGCCTTCTTCATCCCTAGGCAAGCCACAATACCCACCTGCATGATAGTCATGCAGTAGCCATGGTTTTCAAATTGAATATTTATTAAATGATTGCTTGTTTAAAATATGGTTATCGTTGTTTCGGTAATGCTTCTGGGTTAGTACTTACTTTCTTGCTATGTTGTTATGCACCTGGTTACACTACTAGGGAAAACCTTATACACAGAATCTTAGCAGCAGCGCGGTCTAAAAACAGATGCTACTTCCAATTAGCAGCAACGAGCTTTAGAAAAGAGCGCTGCTAATGACTAAGTAGCAGTAGCACTCTATGTGAAAAGAGCGCTACTACTATAATTGCCACGGTGTTGCCTCCAGGAAAGATATAGTAGTAGCGCCCTTCCCGTGGATGCGCTACTGCTAAAGAACTTAGTAGCAGCTGTTTTGCTCAAAACTCGCTGCTGCTATGTATGACCGCAACTAATTAAGTTTAGCCCCAGACTGCTAAGCGAACAAGGTGATTACCACCTTAAATATGTTGCTTCTCAACCTATCTCGAGCACTTGGTCTTCATTGAACTATATGTGTATGATTTGTGGTTGCAATATGAATCCTCGCCTGTACCTATACAGGTACAGTGAGGATTCATGTTGACTATTTAGATTATACACAAAAGGATCAATGATGACCAATGTATATTTTTGATGTTTTTACTAAACAAAAGAAATAACTGCTTCCATTAGCAGTAGCAGTTTTCCCCAAAACGCGTTGTAGATAAGTTAGCTATAGCGCGTCTTCTGTACGTGCGCTACTGCTAGTTCAAGTTAACCACCCCCCCGCATCAAAATTTCGCTAAGTCCACCTTTCCCCCCCACCGGCCTGTTCCCCTACTCCCTGTCGCTGCCGCCCAAGCCCGAGCGTGCCTGCGCCCTCACCACCGCCGCCGCCGCACGCCGTCAATCTCACTGCCACCGCTCTCGACCACACTGTCGCCGCCCTCGACCTCACCGCCGCCGCCCTCGACTGAGCCCGCC
>NC_041382.1:105800348-105812587 GCF_002162155.2 Triticum dicoccoides | reverse complement strand
CCGATCTCGAGCCCGCCCTCGCCGCCCCTCCATCACCGAGCACCTTCCCGCTATCACCTCTCCCTCTATAAGCCCCCCACCCCTCCCCCACCCCCTCTCTCTTTGCTTAGTTAGTAGATGATTTTAGTAGTAGTAGATGTTAATATAGGGTTCATAGATAATGATTTTTAGAAGTAGTGGGTATTAATTACTAGTAGTGATGGTAAACTAGTTGTATAATTAGCAGTAGTATATGTTAATTAGTAGTAGATGTAGTAGTTAGATGTTAATTAGTAGTAGTAGATGTGCTAGTTTCTTTCTATTTATAGTAAGTTTATATTTAGTAAGAACTAGTTGAATTAATAGAACTAGTTTAGTTTTAGTTGAACTAGTTAAGTTTTAGTTGAACTAGTATAGTAAGTAAATTAATAACTAGTTGAACTACTTCATTTTTAGAAAGAACTAGTTTTTTTCTTTTTATACTAAGTTTATATTTATTAAGAACTAGTTGAATTAATAGAACTAGTTGAACATGCCATATTTGGTGTTATTTTTTAGTTTAAGCAATTATTTCATGTTTGGGTTACACCTCCGAGTGGCCTATGTTTTGCCGGAGTGTTTATTAATTTCCGTTCCGGCAAATTTCAGGCGCTCGATATGTCCTTTTTTAGCAAAGGTCATGCCGGATTTTTCCGTGAATTCTGGCATGACTTGTGCTAGAATATGTACAAGTTTAATCTTTGAATTATGAACGTAGGAAATGTCGTACTCGGACGATGACAGTCTCCCGGGGGAGTGTAGTTGGTGCCACGATGATCGAGGTATGTGCGTGTGACATCCCTAGTTCTGGTATGGTCCTAGGCTTGCTTTGTACATCATGTTTAAATTTCAAATGAAATTGAAATGGGGATGTTTCAAACCCTAGCACCAAAGCAAATTCAAATAGGTTCAACTTTAAAATGGATTTTCAATGAACCCAAAATGCTATTAAAAAATTGTTCATGCTCTTTGGATAATGTTGGGAACAACAACCAGAGGTGATGCACATTTTTACTACACATTTTGGATTTTTGAATCAATGCATAAATATTTGGTTTGGAGCTATTTTAATTATATAAATATTTTAATGGCTCCAAAAATGTTGGGAATTGGTAAGGGCCTCTGGAATATTATATCTAGATGCCACAAATATTTTCAGCATTTATGGAAATGTTTTAACATTTCTTTTAGATACAAAACAAATGTCAGAAATAGAAAAAAGAAAACAGGAAAAGGAAAAGGCTTACCTGTCCTTACCTGGCAGCCCAGCCAACCTGGCACTGTTGGCCCAGCCCAGCAGGGGCAAGGTTGTCTTCGACCTTGTGCCCACTGGCAGCCAGCGCATGCAGCCGACCGCGCCACCTCCTGCTTCGCCATGCCGCGCTCCCCGTCAACCCTATCCCGCGCCTGGAGACGCCTCAAAGCCCCTCTCTCCTCTCCCTCACTCGCTGCTCACTCTCCCTTCCCCTGCTCTCTCTTTGTAGCACGCCCGAACGGGTCCATCGCCGCCGTTCGCTGCCATCGTGAGCACCGTGGTCTTCTCACCCCTTCCCCGTGTCCAAAAGCTCCGTGACGACGCACAGCTCCTCCACGCGGAAGATCCCGAACCCAGGAGCACCGTGGTGACGCCTTCGAGCTCGTCTTCCACCTCGGGTGCCGCCGATCTGTGACACCCCAAAATTTTGGCCTTGTTTTATTAAATTAAATTTTTTGCCAGGAATTAAAACTTTGATTTTTTTGGACTCCCTTTTGAATTTTTTTTGAAACATTTCCTTTCTTATTATCATGGAGTTGTTCCCTAAAGTGAAAACCTTTCAAATATGTTATTGGACTTGTTTAACCTCTCAAGAAAAACTTTTCTTTTATCAGTATAACTAATTACATAATTAATTTGCTTGATCTTTATTTTCATAAAAAAATGGTTTTTCAAGGTTATATGGCCATAATTGAACTACAACCATTTGATAAATTCACCTAAAATTCCAACCAAAATTTGGAGATGTCATGTGATGTTTTTAAATCACTTTTATACAAAAATATCTTTTATTCTTGAAATATTTTGAGCTCTACACTCAATTTCTCTTCTCTGGTCCAGAGTGCAATTTTGCACTACAACCCATCTAAATATTTCTTTCTAGCCTCCACCAAAATTATGGGATGTTGCTAGTAGCATATGATTCAACATTATGCAAAAACCTAGTGCTGTTCTTTGAAAATTTTGAGTGAATCAACCTCTTTTCCATTCTGGTCCAGCCTTGTGATTTCTACTGCAACCCTATTTATTTTTGCTCCAGTGACCTTGTGCTTTCTCCTGCTTATAGTCCTCCATACAAAACCCCTAAGTCCAGGAGCATGCACTTATTGGATCATTTTTAGTTCATGAAATGATGCCATCTATCTCCTGTCCAGAATTGAAGTTCAGCAAAACTTGCACTAGCAAGTTTCTCCTTTTGTCCAAATGACCTCACCACTCTCTCTTGCATCTAAGGAGACCTTGATCTGGAGATTTTGGCCACCCCAAGTATTGCCTAGATGCCCTTGGCATTTTGACAAACACCCTGTGTGCATAGCCAGATTTGGCATGGATTCAAGTTTACATTGTGAACTTGATCCCCTGACCAAACCAGCCTGTCGAATGGTGTTTCCTTAGCCTATAGCCCCACCCTGCTAACCCTCTTGCGGTTTGGAAACCCCAGCATGCCATGGCATTTCGTCGAGCACGTTTCGTGCATGCTCTGGGCGCGAGAAGAGCATGCGTTTTGCATGTGCCGTACCGAGCCGACGCGTCGCGCCCCTGGCCTTGCCCGCTCTGCAGAGCCACACCACTCGCTCCCTTCTCACCACAACACGCCAAAGAGCCCTCGCCACGTCCCCGGAGGCCAGGAGCTAGCCGCCACGGCCACCCGACAGCCCCTGCTCATGTCGGAGCCGCCAAGCCTCTCCCGCTCGCCAGCTCACCCCTAGAGCAGTGCCCGCTCGTCCGCTAGCTCCTGCAGCCATCCCCAGCCCCGCCACGTTGCCCTGCAAGCTACAGAACGTCGGTCGCCGGCAGCCTTATCCACCGCCGCAGAACCGACCTCGTCGCGCTATAAAAGGAGCCCCCCGAGCTCGTCCGAGCACTCAGGCGACCTCAGGCCACCCCCATGGCACCCTCACAGCCAGCAATCATCGGGGGAAAGCCGTCTTCCCCAACTCCTGCTGGTTCGGCCGCCGCCGCGTCCCAGCTCCATTCACCGCAACCAGAGCCCCTCCCGTCCGTCCAACGCCACCAAATGACTCCACTTCGACTTGCGGAGCCGCCCAGCTACTCAAACCCGACCGGGAGCCACCGTAGTTCAAACGCCCAAAACTCCCGAAGCCACTGACCGCCGCGAAGCTCGCCGCCGGCGATTCCCTCCACCCCCGATGACCCTACAACCACCGGGAGGACCGCCTAAGAATGGCGGATCCATCCCTGCATTCAGATGCCCGCGAAGAATCGCCGTTCGGCGGCGACGATCGCCGGATGTACCACCTCCTCTCGGGGCAGAGGAAGAGGAGGGAGGTCGACCAGTCAAACCTGACCAGTGGGCCAGGCGGGCCCACTGTCAGTGACTCGCGCACCGTCCATGCTGGAGTAAGTGGAAGCGTATAACCAAAATACGCTTTCGACGTGTACATATATTCGAAACATTTTTCTTTTTCTGTTTTAATTTTAAATAACAGATTTGACCAGAACTTTGACTATCTATAACTCTTTGAATATAACTCCAAATGAATTGATTCTTTTTCCTACATCTCTCAAATTCTGTCTAGTTTATTTTAAGATTTATTTGAAAATTTTCCAAACAACTTTTTTGTACTGTTTTTGAAATATGTGTTATTTGCATATTTTTGAAAATAGGATTTTTGGAGAAAGGAAGAAAACTTTCCAAAGTTTTGGAGAACACCCCACCTCTCCACACCTTTAAGGCAAGCATTCTGAACCCCAGAATAATATTTTTGGTGTGTTAGTTGACACGTTTATAACACCACCTTATATCGGGGAACTTGTTATTTCATGTGATATGATCATTTGCATGAATGCATATTAGTGATTTCCTTGCTGTTGGAAATGAATATACTTGTGATGGTAATCATCCTCATGTGCCTTGCATGCATGCCGGAAAGAAATCCGAGAAAAGCCTCTGCCTTGGGTAGGCGTGAGCTTATCGCCGGTCTCCGTCGGGACGGTTATGTCCGGTATGGCACGGTAAGGTATATTGAGTCGTGATTTTGTTGGTTGAAATATATTTGTTATACATGTCATGCAGGGAATGTATAAACCTCCTGAGTCGACCGTAGATCAAGTCTTGTTGCAGTAACCCCCATACTTGTTTTGTACTACCACTTGTCCCTGCCGCAGGTAGGGTATGGTTCAGTAAGTCGTCAACCCCTTTCCAGCACACACCATACAGAGAGGCCATGGTGGAAGATACCGGTTGTAGCCGGTAGGCAGGCCACCTGGTCCGGGGGCATGGGTGTTTCCGGTTGGGACCGAGAGGGGAGGCCACCCCTTAGAGCGCGCGATATAAATTTGATCCCATGCTACGCGAGGTTGTAGCCTCCCCACTTAGAGTTTTGCTTAACAAGTGTCGTGGGTGATTCCAGACACCGATGAGTTAAGCTGGTGTGTGCAAGTTAGGCGTGTTTTCAACTAAAAGGCCGTAGACAGAATTAGTCCCGGTGGACTAAAGGAATCCGTTAGTCGTGGGTAAAGAGTACACCCTCTGCAGAGATTAAACCTACACGAATAACCGTGTCCATGGTTAAGGATTACAGTCTGGGATGGGTCAAGGGTTGGTCTTAGTGTCGGTCTTCGGAGGAGAGATTGTTAAACCAGAACTTGGACTGTGACTTGTGACTTGTGAAGATTATGATTATTATTATTATGGACTAACCCATTATATCATCAAGTATCCCTGGGACGGTTCTACCTCCTGGATGTTCATTGTGATTATTTGTTTTATAAGCCCTTTATGTGGTGTCGCTGAGACGCTCGACTCTGGCATTTCTTGTTATTTATTTATGTTATAAGCCCTTTATGTGGTGTCGCTAAGACGCCCGACTGTGGCATTTCTTTTAAATCCCTTTATGTGGTGTCGCTAAGACGTCCGACTGTGGCATTTCTTTTAAAGCCCTTTATGTGGTGTCGCTAAGACGCCGACTGTGGCATTTCTTTTAAAGCCCTTTATGTGGTGTCGCTAAGACGCCCGACTGTGGCATTTCTTTTAAAGCCCTTTATGTGGTGTCGCTAAGACGCCCGACTGTGGCATTGCTTGTTATTTATTTCATAAATTTTAATACTACTATGTTACTACATATTCATAAATAACATGCCTGCACGCATCAGAGTTTTATTTATCTTTTGTGACTGACGTCATGAGCATAAAATATTTTCAGGACATCATTGTTATGTTATACCTGTGTTCATAATGTTTGCGAGTACATTCAAAGTACTCACTGGCTTGTCCCTGGCTATTGTCTTGGCCAGATTTCTGCTTGGAGAGGAGCGTTGCGGTGACAGCCACGGAACCCACGTAATGGTGATAGCAGCCTCGCGAAGATAGGAGTTAACCTGGTCAGCTGTTCCTGTGGGAAATGGAGTCCCCTATACGCTGACGATCCACAAACCGCTTCCGCCATCAACCACCAGAAACCTTTTGTTGTACTGACAGGCCAAAATGGTCTTGTACTACATATGTTGTATTTTGCTTGGAATTTCTGTATCAAGTTGGTGCCTCATCAGCTAACAGTTATCCTGGGGCTGGTGAGTACAACGGCCATTTTCTGGAATTTAAAACCCGGAAAACCGGTCGTGACACGATCACCACCGGCGATTCGCGGCATCTGGCGCGCACCCGAGCCCGCTGACCCTCCGGCGTGGGTTGACCCCCCACAGCCCAGTTTATGAAAAATTATCAGAAAAATGCAAGGAATCCATTTATACCATGCGTGAGGCCGCAAAGTGATATGAAGTGTTACATGCTAGATCGGTGTGACTTAGGATCAGGGTCCCGACAGTGCGACAGGTTCGTTCAGCTGGATGAAGATCGGCGCTTCAGCATTAAGCTCGAGCAGACCTTCGATGTTGAAACGGTATGCAACAACGACAAGTGTTCTTTTCGTAATTAAGCATGACTTCAAATGTTTCCACGTCTAATTTTCATCTTTTACAATTCGACTAGCTTATCCCATGCCATGCAAGACGCTATGTCTTGGAGAGGATGGGTTTTGAAGACCATGAAAATTTTCAAACAAAGAAAATACACCTAAGGATCCATCATGATATCGATTTTGAAGTAAATATGTACAATTCTTCGAGCGTAACCCATTTTGGTTGCCAAAATTGGGAAGCACTTTGCAAAATGTATGGTTTTTATGAGGGTATGATTGTCAGCATGGATCTTGGTGATCCTGACATCGAGCAAGACAATATGGACATTTAGGTCCTTGTTGATACGCTTCCGATTCTACCGCAATGTGAGTTTCTCAAACATAGTTATTAACTAATTTATATTGTTTATTTCAAAATAGTTGACAGCTTATTTCCATTGACAGCTTATTTTGAATCTTCAAAGAATGTGCAGAAGATGGTAGACAAAATCCACTACACTGATGGCTCCGAATTAACTTATAAGGAGAAAAATCATCTGATTGCTTATTGTACTTTTTTTGAGAATTGCAATACCTATTATCGAACTCCTCCAAATTATGGTGAATACGTGCCACTAGTGCACGTGTTGAACCACGATAACTTCTATGGAGATACCCTGGTAAGATATTTTACTATTACGACATCCGTGCATCTTTTGCATACTTCTAAAACTAGTACATCATTGCTAACTACGAAGTTATTACTATGTTTTTCAACAGAAAATCCCGATGGATTGTGTGCCTCATCTGATGTATTACAATGGTCGCCTTGAAGTTCTGAACCTACAGCCAGGTCATCCTACGGATCTCACCTGTGCATATCGAATTTCTGAAACCGGTGAACACATGCTAATCAAAGAGTGGAAAAAATGTTTGGACATTCGTAAGGAGGTTCTTGGAAGCAACATTAAGCGAAAGGCAAGAATTGGAGACAGGATAATCTGCATTCTCCATAATGGAGAGCGAGGGGCTATCTTGTTTTTTGCTATTTTACCTTAGAGAATATAGTAGGTCCTAAGAGAATGTAGTAGGACCTACGAGGTACAATATGTTTATTATGTGATACAATGTGTTAGAGTTGAAGATGTGAGGAGTACTTGTGATTACGACTAGTGACCAATGATATGATGATGATAAGTTGTTAATGATATGATGATGATGATGATATCTATTATATCATTGGGTGAAAGAACCGCGGATTAGTTTCAAGTGGATGTCCGTCCACTTGAAACTAGTCCACACGGTTATTTCACCCCATGATGTAATAACTCATTATGATGTAAAAACAATTTGCAAATTCCTGTTGTATGAAAATTTGTGTAAAGGTGTACGAATACAACATGAAATAAAAAAGAAATAAAATACGAAATAATAGTAGCAGCGCGGGCAGAGAGAAGCGCTACTACTAATTACCAGCAGCGCTCCTCCTGGAACTCGCTGCTACTAAGTCGATTTAGCCGTAGCGTGGGTGGAGGCACGCTAGTGCTATTCATTAGCTGTAGCGCCTTATCAGTAGCGCACCACCCCGCGCTACTGATAGGTCTAAAACCCGCGCTGCTGCTAGCCTTTTCCCTAGTAGTGTTATCATGCCATGTTAGTTGCTAGTATTCCTTTCATATGCCTATGCTTGCTAGTAGTACATGTTGATATTGGTGATCATCTTCGATGCATGACTGTCGTCTGTCCCGTGTACCGTTGTTATGCATGTTCCTTTGCATCTAGTTGGTAAAATGATTGCATGGTAGCATTGTTGATATGTCTTCCATGATATTTATTGTTGATGCTAGTGGTCATGCTAGGTTTCAATGAGTAGTGTTGTACTTGTGATCTTCATGCTCCTCATTATACTATGTTCAGTTGGATATGATTCATTGTGGATATGGTGGATAATTATGTTGCACCCCGTGCTTATGTTGATATCATGTTTATGCATTATCACATCATGTTATTTTATCATGGCTCAGCATATTGCATTCAAGATTAACCTGATTAAATTGAACTTGAACAACTGTTGGCTTAGTCATGGTGCCACCATATTGAACTGACTAGTGCAACCACGCTTACCTTTATGGAAGGTCCTAACTGGGTCTATTGTTGTGCCTCTTGCCGGTGCCTCCAACTAGGGAAGGTTATGGGCGTGCTTACCCTGATCAGGTAGGCGGACATAACCTTGTGTGCCTGTAGATTTGATGATAAGCACTTTTGTCCCTTTTTGGGACAGGCCACGACGGTGTCCGTTGTGTCTTTGGTAGACACGGGGCCACCCATGACTTAGCCCAAAGGGGAGAGCGAGGCCATGGGTTCCGTAGTGTGGGTTCAGTCTGCTAACCTCTTCAGAGTGTATATTAAAACTATCGATACACTACTAGGAAAAGGCCTACTAGTGGCGCACCTGTTTTGCCTACTAATGGCGCACTATAGGTGCGCCACTAGTACCATGCCATTAGTATCTGGTATACTAATGGCGCACCATTCAGTGCACTATTAGTATAGCCCACGGTGCGCCATTAGTATGCCTCGCAGGGGGCCATATTTACCCATGTGCTTTGGCATACTAATGGCGCACTAGTGGATGATGCACCATTAGAGTCCTTTATGTAGTGCGCCATTAGTGTGCTCAGTGGTGCGCCACTAGTATGAATATTAGGGATTTTTTCTTTTCTGATATTTGCACAGGTTACAAAACATATTGCTACACATAATATAGAGAGCACCACATATAAACAGCAGATTCATCTAATACAATAAAAGATAGTCTCCGAATACAACTCATCATATTAGTCTCGGAATTCAAAAGATCGAACAAAGATAGAACATTACAAGTCTCGAGACCGCGAGTAGCGAGTTTGTCGGAAGTAATACTAATCCTAACAAGTCCTACTAATCATCATCACACAACTTCTACACGTTATTAATAACAAGTCATACGATCATCATCCTGATATTCATCGAACCAACCCTACTTAATTGTTCTTTGCACATGATCATTAGTATTAGGCAAGACCTAAATACCCTATTTAAGGTAAAATAGCATAGAACAATATAGACCCGGACTCTCCATTATGGAGAATGGAGATCATCCTGTCTCCAATTCTTGCGCTTCGTTTCCTTTTGCTTCCAAGAACCTCCTTACGACTGTCCATAAATTTTTTCCGTACTTTGATGTGCATGTCTCCACTTCTTTTAGAAATCTGGTATGGACAGTTGAGATTCGTAGGATGACCTGGCAGTATGTTGAAAACATTAAGGCTACCTTTCTGATACATCAAATGAGGCACACAATTCTCTGGGATTTTCTGTTGAAAAACATAGTAATAACTTCATAGTTAGCAATGATGTACTAGTTTTAGAAGTATGCAAAAGATTCATGGATGTCGTAATAGTAAAAAATCTTACCACGGTATCTCCATGGTAGTTATCATAGTTGAACACATGCACTAGTGGCACGTATTGGCCATAAGGTTGAGGAGTTTGATTGTAGATATTGTAATTCTCAATGTCAGTACAAAAATCCGACAAGATGATTTTTCTCCTTGTATGTTACTTCGGAGCCATCGGTGTATTGGGTTTTGTCAACCATCTCCTGCACATCCTTTGAACAATGAAAATAAGCTGTCAATGGAAATAAGTTGTCAACTATTTTGAAATAAACAATATAAATTAGCTAATAACTATGTTTGAGAAACTCACATAGCGGTAGAATTGGAGGCGTATCAACAAGGACCCAAATGTCCATATTGTCTTGCTCGATTTTAGGATCACCAACATCCATGGTGACAAGCATACCCTCATCAAAACCATACATCTTGCAAAATGCTTCCCAATTTTTGCAACCAAAATGGGTTACGCTCCCAGAATTATACAGATTTACTTCAAAATCCACATCATGATGAGTCCTTAGGTGAATTTTCTTTGTTTCAGAATTTTCATGGTCTTCAAATTCCATCCTCTCCAAGACCTAGCGTCTTGCATGGCATGGGATAAGCTATACTTGAATTGTAAAAGATGAAAATTACATGTTGAAATAGTTGAAGTCATGCTTAATTGTGAAAATAACACTTGTCGTCGTTGTGTACCGTTTCAACTTCGAAGGTCTCCTCGAGCTTAATGCTGAAGCGTCGATCATCATCTAGGTGAGGCATGTCGCACAGACCTCAATCGTCGTGGCACCAGCCGCACTCCCCCGGGAGACTTTCGTCGTCCGATGATGACATATCCTAAGTTCATAATTCAAAACTACATCATCTCTTGCGTTGGGTCCAATAAGATAATCCAGAGTGTGGTGAAACACGCCCTTCGATCTGGTTTGTGCTATTGGTGAATGGAGATGGTCTAAGATTTTCAGTGGTAAGAAGTGAAGTGGTAATTTTGAGAGCAAATGGTTAGGATGAGTGGTTCCTCTTTCCTGTTTAGCTTTACAATAGAATATTGTTAGTCATGCACACTTGTGCATTTTCAGCCAGGCCTAGTGGAGTTGGCCTAAAAACATTTCTTTCTTTAAACCTGCTACATCCATCTCAAGTATTTATGGTCAAGGGTTAGCAGGGCCATCCAAATAGAATATGTGGTATGGGCTTTTTTAGTAGGTCATCCTACCAGATTAGGGTTTATCGATGACGAGCAACTGACATTAGTAGTAACTTTGAGTTCATATCACACTTCTATATGTATAACACAAGAGGCAGTTTATCCTACTTAATTAAATACTAAGATACCCCGACCCATGCATTAGTCGCAAGTACCCCATATGTCCTATTTTTAGCAAAGTCATGCTAAATTTCACGGAAAATTTCAGCATGACCTTTGCTGAAAATAGGACATATGGAGTACCCAAATTTGCCGGAACGGAAGTTAATCGACATTCCAGCAAAGTCAAGGGCCTCTCGGGGTACCTGCAAAATCATCACGACGCGATGGTCGGAGACATGACCTTTGCTGAAAATTGTTTTCTGTAAAAGATGATCATGCCAACCAGCCAGGCAGGTGATTGTCACTCAAATTAAGCTGGGCTTAGACTGACTGAAGCATCTGTCTTCCTCCCTTTCTTTTTCTCTCTTCCTTTCACATTAACTTTACTTTCCAAAGGAAATAAAAATACAATGCATACATACATACTAAAGCAGGTAGATAGATAGTTAGATAGATGAGCATGTTCAATTTACAAGAATGAATATAAAAAAGCAAAGAATGCATGCATGCATATCAAGCTTGCCTTGAAAAATCTACCAAGCCTGCCTAAAGCATGTCTGCATAATGGGTATCACACTATCATTTATTACCAGTTAATTACTAGTCATGCCAAATAAGATACTCCTCCTCATCATCATATTAAAATAAATGACCAATCAGCACATGCATCAATATGCTCCTCTCCTCTGCTATTACTTCTCTGCCATTACTTCTCTGCTATTACTTCTCTGCTGCTACAAACATAACCACAACAACAATAACAACTAGTGACCACCAACCAACAGCACTCTCATTCACCACACAATTCAACCAGACAACACAGACAGACTTTCAGGGATGGTTTGATTAGAAGAAAAATCAAGCTTGCAGATTTAAAATATGGTTTGACACAAGGCATGTTTGCTTATTTCAAGATATCGAACAACCTTCATTTGAGCCAAGGCAGATAACTTTTAAGCTATGCCACTGAAGAATAAGGACGCCAAACAGAATATAGTCAGCACCATATTATATTATGCTCCAGTGCAGCAGAAAATTTACATCAGACCAATTAGGCTCATTTTTCAAACTCCCAAGCTTGCAACTTTGCACCCCCTGCCTAATAGACTAAACGTACTGATTAAATCTTACACCCTATCCATCGAGTTTCACACCGACAGAAATAACATCACATTTATCATCAAATGCTAAGCTAACATCATTCAAGCGCTTCAATTGATAAATTTGCATAGCAGAGGAGCTCATCATCCGGTGACGAGGCAGAGGCAGGTCGGCAGCGGCCGGTGTTGAAGAGGGGGGCATCATCGAGGAGGGCGATGAAGAGGGGGGTGTCGGCGTCTTGCCTGGATGCTTTGCAC
>NC_041382.1:105775532-105798908 GCF_002162155.2 Triticum dicoccoides | reverse complement strand
CGCCATTAGTAGTCTTGCAAAAAAAATTATAATAGTGGCGCACTGTGTGGCAGGTGTGCCATTAGTATTTTTGGAAAAATAATAAAAAATTTGTTACTAGTGGCACACCGTGGGTCTGGTCCGCCATTGGTGTCTATCACACTGACACTAATGGCGCACCAACACATGGTGCGCCACTGCTATATAGTAGTGGTGCACCACATGTCTGGTGCACCATTAGTGGCCATATCATCTATAGCCCTTTTCCTAGTAGTGGGGGGAGGGTGCGAGGGGTGCTTGTGGTGCGCCATTAGTAGTTTTGCAAAAAAATATTATAGTAGTGGTGCACTGTGTGGCAGGTGCGCCATTACTAGTTAAAACTAGTAATGGCGCACTATGCCCTGGTGCGCCATTAGTATTTTTGGAAAAAAAATGTTACTAGTGGCGCACCGTGGGTCTGGTGCACCATTAGTGTCTATCACACTAATGGCGCACCAACACATGGTGCGCCACTGCCATAAAGTAGTGGCGCACCACATGTCTGGTGCGCCATTAGTGGCCATATCATCTATAGCCCTTTTCCTAGTAGTGGTAGCTGCGCCCGCGGATAAGGGCCCAGTTCGTGTCGGTTCCACTGTGAGTCAATAGTATTAATAATAATGATTTTAATAACAACCCCGGTTCGATGAAGAGATAAGTTGGTTGTGGTCGCCGAAAAGATCACTGTTTGAGACCAAGTGTTGGTCATGGTTGTGATCGTCAGAATGATCACCGTAGTATCGAGGATATCGAGTTGTTGGATATCCGTGATATTTTGCGAGAATCGTGGGTAAAGATCAAGCTCCTTGTAGTCATTTAATGATTACTACGGTATTGTTTATACCAAGCTTGATTTGATCCTGAGATAATCGTGCGATGTCCGAGGTTGGTAAGTGATGCATGTGATGGTTACGTAGTAACCCGAGCAGATTAAATAGTGCATATAGTGTCATCGTGTTGCATGCTAGTATCGTCAGATTCATATGTTCATGCCATGATCATGTTGTTCTAGCTGTATGATGTTCATGTTGCTCATGTCATGTTGTTATGAGGATCTCATGTTAATTCCTGCTTAACCTGTAAATGCCATTGTCAGGACCCCGACTCAATGCCACATCGATCTAGCATGTAACACCTCATATCACTTTGCGGCCTCACGCACGGTATTCCCACGGGTGTCGCCTTACCTTTTCCCGGGACCGTTTGCGCCTTTTGGCACACGTATATGACAGTGTTGCTAGCACCCATATGATAAGGAGCCCGGGATGACATGGCTAGTCGTAAACCCAAAGTGGCACAAACTTACAGGGACAGGCATCCATGACCCAGCTGTTGGGGAACGTAGCAGAAATTCAAAATTTTCCTACGTGTCACCAAGATCTATCTATGGAGAGACTAGCAACAAGGGGAAGGAGAGTGCATCTACATACCCTTGTAGATCGCTAAGCGGAAGCGTTCAAGTGAACGGGGTTGATGGAGTCGTACTCGTCGTGATTCAGATCACCGATGATCCTAGTGCCGAACGGACGGCACCTCCGCGTTCAACACATGTACAGCTCGACGATGTCTCCCACGCCTTGATCCATCAAGGAGAGAGGGAGAGGTTGAGGAAGACTCCATCCAGCAGCAGCACAACGGCGTGGTGGTGATGGAGGAGCGTGGCAATCCTGCAGGGCTTCGCCAAGCACCTACGGGAGAGGAGGAGGTGTCACGGGAGGGAGGGAGGCGCCAAGGGCTCAGGTATTGATGCCCTCCCTCCCCTCCACTATATATAGGGGCAGGGGAGAGGGGGGAGGCGCAGCCTTGCCCCTTCCTCCAAGGAAGGGGTGCGGCTAAGAGGGGGGGAGGAGTCCATCCTCCCCAAGGCACCTCGGAGGTGCCTTCCCCCTTTAGGACTCTCCCCTTTTTCCTATATCTTGGCGCATGGGCCTCTAGGGGCTGGTGCCCTTGGCCCATGTAGGCCAAGGCGCACCCCCTACAGCCCATGTGGCCCCCCGGGGCAGGTGGCCCCACCCGATGGGCCCCCGGGACCCTTCCGGTGGTCCCGGTACAATACCGATGACGCCGAAACTTGTCCCGATGGCCGAAACAGGACTTCCTATATATAAATCTTTACCTCCGGACCATTCCGGAACTCCTCGTGACGTCCGGGATCTCATCCGGGACTCCGAACAACATTCGGTAACCACATACAAACTTCCTTTATAACCCTAGCGTCATCGAACCTTAAGTGTGTAGACCCTATGGGTTCGGGAGACATGTAGTCATGACCGAGATGTTCTCCGGTCAATAACCAACAGCGGGATCTGGATACCCATGTTGGCTCCCACATGTTCCACGATGATCTCATCGGATGAACCACGAAGTCAAGGACTCAATCAATCCCGTATACAATTCCCTTTGTCTAGCGGTATGGTACTTGCCCGAGATTCGATCGTCGGTATACCGATACCTTGTTCAATCTCGTTACCGGCAAGTCTCTTTACTCGTTCCGTAACACATCATCCCGTGATCAACCCCTTGATCACATTGTGCACATTATGATGATGTCCTACCGAGTGGGCCCAGAGATACCTCTCCGTTTACACGGAGTGACAAAATCCCAATCTCGATTCGTGCCAACCCAACAGACACTTTCAGAGATACCCGTAGTGTACCTTTATAGCCACCCAGTTACGTTGTGACGTTTGGCACACCCAAAGCACTCCTACGGTATCCGGGAGTTGCACAATCTCATGGTCTAAGGAAATGATACTTGACATTAGAAAAGCTTTAGCATACGAACTACATGATCTTGTGCTAGGCTTAGGATTGGGTCTTGTCCATCACATCATTCTCCTAATGATGTGATCCCGTTATCAACGACATCCAATGTCCATGGTCAGGAAACGTAACCATCTATTGATTAACGAGCTAGTCAACTAGAGGCTTACTAGGGACATGGTGTTGTCTATGTATCCACACATGTATCTGAGTTTCCTATCAATACAATTCTAGCATGGATAATAAACGATTATCATGAACAAGGAAATATAATAATAATCAATTTATTATTGCCTCTAGGGCATATTTCCAACAGTCTCCCACTTGCACTAGAGTCAATAATCTAGTTCACATCGATATGTGATTAACACTCAAGGTCACATCCCCATGTGACTAACACCCAAAGAGTTTACTAGAGTCAATAATCTAGTTCACATTTACCATGTGATTAACACTCGATGAGTTCTGGATTTGATCATGTTATGCTTGTGAGAGAGATTATAGTCAACGGGTCTGAACCGTTCAGATCCGTGTGTGCTTTACAAATCTCTATGTCATCTCCTAGATGCAGCTACCACGTTCTATTTGGAGCTATTCCAAATAACTGTTCTACTTGGAGCTATTCTAAATTGTTGCTCCATTATACGTATCCGATATCTCTACTCAGAGCTATCCGGATAGGTGTTTAGCTTGCATCGACGTAACCCTTTACGACGAACCCCTTTACCACCTCCATAATCGAGAAAATTCCTTAGTCCACTAGTTACTAAGGATAACTTTGACCGCTGTCCCGTGATCCATTCTTGGATCACTCTTGTACCCCTTGACTGACTCATGGCAAGGCACACTTCAGGTGCGGTACACAGCATAGCATACTGTAGATCCTACGTCTTATGCATAGGGGACGACCTTAGTCCTTTCTCTCTATTCTGCCATGGTGGAGCTTTCAGTCTTAACTTCATACCTTACAACTCAGGCAAGAACTCCTTCTTTGACTGATCCGTCTTGAACACCTTCAAGATCACGTCAAGGCATGTGCTCATTTGAAAGTACTATTAAGCGTTTTGATCTATCCTTATAGATCTTGATGCTCAATGTTCAAGTAGCTTAATCCAGGTTTTCCATTGAAAACACTTTCCAAATAACCCTATATGCTTTCCAGAAATTCTACGTCATTTCTGATCATTAATATGTCAACAACATATACTCATCAGAAATTCTATAGTGCTCCCACTCACTTCTTTGGAAATACAAGTTTCTCATAAACTTTGTATACACCCAAAATCTTTGATCATCATCAAAGCATACATTCCAACTCCGAGATGCTCACTCCAGTCCTCAGAAGGATTGCTGGAGCTTTGCATACTTATTAGCATATTTCAGGATAGACAAAACCTTCCGGTTGTATCACATACAACCTTTCCTCAAGAATCGTCGAGGAAACAATGTTTTGACATCCTATCTGCAAGATTTCATAAATAATGCAGTAATTGCTAGTATAATTCCAACAGACTCTTAGCATCGCTACGAGTGAGAAAGTCTCATCGTAGTCAACTCCTTGAACTTGTCGAAAAACATCTTAACGACAAGTCGAGCTTTCTCAATGGTGACACTTACCATCATTGTCTGTCTTCCTTTCAAAATCCATATGTACCTAACAGCCTTACGACCATCAAGTAGTTCTTCCAAAGTCTACACTTTGTTTTCATACATGGATCCTCTCTCGGGTTTTATGGCCTTGAGCCATTTATCGGAATCCGGGCCCACCATCGCTTCTCCATAGCTCGTAAGTTCATTGTTGTCTAGCAACATGACTTCCAAGACAGGATTACGTACCACTCTGAAGTAGTACGCATCATTGTCATCCCACGAGGTTTGGTAGTGACTCGATCCGAAGTTTCATGATCACTATCATAAGCTTCCACTTCAGTTGGTGTACGTGCCACAGGAACAACTTCCTGTGCCCTGTTACACACTTGTTTGAAGTGACGGTTCAATAACCTCATCAAGTCTCCACCATCCTCCCACTCAACTTTTCGAGAGAAACCTTTCCTCGAAAAAGGACCCGATTCAAGAAACAATCCCTTATTGCTTTCGGATCTGAGACAGGAGGTATACCCAACTGTTTTGGGTGTCCTATGAAGATGCATTTTGTCCGCTTTGGGTTCGAGCTTATCAAGCTGAAACTTTTTCACATAAGCGTCGCAGCCCCAAACCTTTAAGAAACGACAACTTAGGTTTCTCTAAACCATAATTCATACGGTGTCGTCTCAACGAAATTATGTGGTGCCCTATTTAAAGTGAATGTGGTTGTCTCTAATGCCTAACCCATGAACGATAGTGGTAACTCGATAAGAGACATCATGGTATGCACCATATCCAATAGGGTGCAACTATGACGTTTGGACACACCATCACACTATGGTGTTCCATGCTGTATTAGTTGTGAAATAATTTCCACAATGTCTTAATTCTGTGCCAAACTCGTGATTCAGATATTCATCTCTATGATCATATCATAGATCTTTTATCCTCTTGTCACGACGATCTTTCAACTTCACACTGAAATTACTTGAAACTTTCAATAATTCAGACTCATGATTCATCAAGTAAATATACTCAACATCTACTCGAATCATCTGTGAAGTAAGAACATAACGATATTCACTGCATGCCTCAGCACTCATTGGACTGCACACATCAAAATGTGTTACTTCCAACAAGTTGCTATCTTGTTCCATCTTACTGAAAACGAGGCTTTTCAGTCATCTTGCCCATGTGGTATGATTTGCATGTCCCAAGTGATTCAAAATCAAGTGAGTCAAAACGGTCCATTTGCATGGAGTTTCTTCATGCATATACACCAATAGACATGGTTCGCATGTCTCAAACTTTTCAAAAACGAGTGAGCCCAAAGATCCATCAATATGGAGCTTCTTCATGCGTTTTATACCGATATGACTTACGTGGCAGTGCCACAAGTAGGTGGTACTATCATTACTATCTATTGGCATGAACATGTGTATCACTACGATCGAGATTTAATAAACCATTCATTTTAGGTGTAAGACCATTGAAGGTATTATTCAAATAAACAGAGTAACCATTATTCTCCTTAAATGAATAACCGTATTGCGATAGACGTAATCCAATCATGTCTATGCTCAACGCAAACACCAAATAACAATTATTTAGGTTTAACACCAATCTCTTTGGTAGAGGGAGCGTGCGATGCTTGATCATATCAAGCTTGGAAAAACTTCCAACACATATCGTCAGCTCACCTTTAGCTAGTCTCCGTTTATTCCGTAGCCTTTTGTTTCGAGTTACTAACACTTAGCAACCGAACCGGTATCTAATACCCTGGTGCTACTAGGAGTACTAGCAAAGTACACATTAACACAATGTATATCCAATATACTTCTATCGACCTTGCCAGCCTTCTTATCTACCAAGTATCTAGGGTAATTCTGCTCTAGTGGTTGTTCCCCTTATTACAGAAGCACTTAATCTCGGGTTTGGGTTTTACCTTGGGTTTCTTCACTAGAGCAGCAGCTGATTTGCCGTTTCATGAAGTATCCCTTCTTGCCCTTGCCCTTCTTGAAACTAGTGGTTTCACCAACCATCAACAATTGATGCTCCTTCTTGATTTCTACTTTCGCGGTGTCAAACATCGCGAATACCTCAAGGATCATCATATCTATCCCTGATATGTTATAGTTCATCACGAAGCTCTAACAGCTTGGTGGCAATGACTTTGGAGAACCATCACTGTCTTATCTGGAAGATCAACTCCCACTCGATTCAAATGATTGTTGTACTCAGACAATCTGAGCACAAGCTCAACAATTGAGCTTTTCTCCTTAGTTTGCAGGTTAAGAAAGTCATCGAAGGTCTTATACCTCTTGACATGGGCACGAGCCTGAAATCCCAATTTCAGCCCTCAAAACATCTCATATGTTTCACGATGTTCCAAAAATGTCTTTGGTGCCTCAACTCTAAACCGTTTAACTGAACTATCACGTAGTTATCAAAACGTGTATATCAGATGTTCGCAACAACCACAGACAACGTTCGAGGTTCAGCACACTGAGCGGTGCATTAAGGACATAAGCCTTCTATGAAGCAATGAGGACAATCCTCAGTTTACGGACCTAGTCCGCATAATTGCTACTATCAACTTTCAACTAATTTTTCTCTAGGAACATATCTAAACAGTAGAACTATAGCGTGAGCTACGACATAATTTGCAAAAACCTTTTGACTATGTTCAGGATAATTAAGTTCATCTTATGAACTCCCACTCAGATAGACATCCCTCTAGTCATCTAAGTGATTACATGATCCAAGTGAAACTAGGCCGTGTCCGATCATCACGTGAGACGGACTAGTCATCATCGGTGAACATCTTCATGTTGATCGTATCTTCTATACGACTCATGTTCGACCTTTCGGTCTCCGTGTTCCGAGGCCATGTCTGTACATGCTAGGCTCGTCAAGTTAACCCTAAGTGTTTCGTGTGTGTAAATCTGTCTTACACCCGTTGTATGTGAACGTTAGAATCTAACACCCGATCATCACTTGGTGCTTCGAAACACGAACTGTCGCAACGGTGCACAGTTAGGGGAGAACACTTCTTGAAATTTTTGTAAGGGATCATCTTATTTACTACCGTCGTTCTAAGCAAATAAGATGTATAAACATGATAAACATCACATGCAATCAAATAGTGACATGATATGGCCATCATCACTTTGCTCCTTTTGATCTCCATCTTCGGGGCTCCATGATCATCATCGTCACCGGCATGACACCATGATCTCCATCATCATGATCTCCATCATCGTGTCTTCATGAAGTTGCCTCGCCAACTATTACTTCTACTACTATGGCTAACGGTTAGCAATAAAGTAAAGTAATTACATGATGTTTAAGTTGACACGCAGGTCACTAATAAATAAAGACAACTCCTATGGCTCCTGCCGGTTGTCATACTCATCGACATGCAAGTCGTGATTCCTATTACAAGAACATGATCAATCTCGTACATCACATATATCATTCATCACATCCTTTGGCCATATCACATCACATAGCATACCCTGCAAAAACAAGTTAGACGTCCTCTAATTGTTGTTTGCATGTTTTACGTGGCTGCTATGGGTTTCTAGCAAGAACGTTTCTTACCTACGCATGAACCACAACGTGATATGCCAATTGCTATTTACCCTTCATAAGGACCCTTTTCATCGAATCCGATCCGACTAAAGTGGGAGAGACAGACACCCGCCAGCCACCTTATGCAACTAGTGCATGTTTGTCGGTGGAACCGGTCTCACGTAAGCGTACGTGTAAGGTTGGTCCGGGCCGCTTCATCCCACGATGCTGCCGAATCAAGATAAGACTAGTAACGGCAAGCATATTGAACAATAGCGACGCCCACAACTACTTTGTGTTCTACTCGTGCAAAGAATCTACGCAATAGACCTAGCACATGATGCCACTGTTGGGGAACGTAGCAGAAATTCAAAATTTTTCTACGTGTCACCAAGATCTATCTATAGAGAGACTAGCAACAAGGGGAAGGAGAGTGCATCTACATACCCTTGTAGATCGCTAAGCGGAAGCGTTCAAGTGAACGGGGTTGATGGAGTCGTACTCGTCGTGATTCAGATCACCGATGATCCTAGTGCCGAACGGACGGCACCTCCGCATTCAACACACGTACAGCTCGACGATGTCTCCCACGCCTTGATCCAGCAAGGAAAGAGGGAGAGGTTGAGGAAGACTCCATCCAGTAGAAGCACAACGGCGTGGTGGTGATGGAGGAGCGTGGCAATCCTGCAGGGCTTCGCCAAGCACCTACGGGAGAGGAGGAGGTGTCATGGGAGGGAGGGAGGCGCCAAGGGCTCAGGTATTGATGCCCTCCCTCCCCTCCACTATATATAGGGGCAGGGGAGAGGGGGGAGGCGCAGCCTTGCCCCTTCCTCCAAGGAAGGGGTGCGGCTAAGAGGGGGGGAGGAGTCCATCCTCCCCAAGGCACCTCGGAGGTGCCTTCCCCCTTTAGGACTCTCCCCTTTTTCCTATATCTTGGGGCATGGGCCTCTAGGGGCTGGTGCCCTTGGCCCATGTCGGCCAAGGCGCACCCCCTACAGCCCATGTGGCCCCCCGGGGCAGGTGGCCCCACCCGGTGGGCCCCCGGGACCCTTCCGGTGGTCCCGGTACAATACCAATGACCCCGAAACTTGTCCCGATGGCCGAAACAGGACTTCCTATATACAAATCTTTACCTCCAGACCATTCCGGAACTCCTCGTGATGTCCGGGATCTCATCCGGGACTCCGAACAACATTCGGTAACCACATACAAACTTCCTTTATAACCCTAGCGTCATCGAACCTTAAGTGTGTAGACCCTACGGGTTCGGGAGACATGTAGTCATGACCGAGATGTTCTCCGGTCAATAACCAACAGCGGGATCTGGATACCCATGTTGTCTCCCACATGTTCCACGATGATCTCATCGGATGAACCACGATGTCAAGGACTCAATCAATCCTGTATACAATTCCCTTTGTCTAGCGGTATGGTACTTGCCCGAGATTCGATCGTCGGTATACCGATACCTTGTTCAATCTCATTACCGGCAAGTCTCTTTACTCATTCCGTAACACATCATCCCGTGATCAACCCCTTGATCACATTGTGCACATTCAGAGATACCTCTCCGTTTACACGGAGTGACAAAATCCCAATCTCGATTCGTGCCAACCCAACAGACACTTTCAGAGATACCCGTAGTGTACCTTTATAGCCACCCAGTTACGTTGTGACGTTTGGCACACCCAAAGCACTCATACGGTATCCGGGAGTTGCACAATCTCATGGTCTAAGGAAATGATACTTGACATTAGAAAAGCTTTAGCATACGAACTACATGATCTTGTGCTAGGCTTAGGATTGGGTCTTGTCCATCACATCATTCTCCTAATTATGTGATCCCGTTATCAATGACATCCAATGTCCATGGTCAGGAAACCGTAACCATCTATTGATTAACGAGCTAGTCAACTAGAGGCTTACTAGGGACATGGTGTTGTCTATGTATCCACACATGTATCTGAGTTTCCTATCAATACAATTCTAGCATGGATAATAAACGATTATCATGAACAAGGAAATATAATAATAATCAATTTATTATTGCCTCTAGGGCATATTTCACAGGGACATGCATCCATGACCCAGCATCGAACGTGTCGGTCATCAGCGAGTGAATCCAGGCTGTAGCACTGGGCTAGCAGGACTCCGGTGAACCGGGCTGTAGCGGGCTAATAGGACTCCGGTATTCATCGCGTGACATTTCCCCGAGGGGACGGACACAAAAACGAAGAAGGGCACATGCCGGCCAGCCTAAGTGTTCCGGAGCAGTAGCAAGCTACCATGGCTCGGTGGAAACACTAGGAGACATTTCCCGGTAAGAGAGGCTACCAAGGATAAACAACTAGGTTGTCAGATCCCACACATACCAAGCATTTCAATAACATACACACAATATGCTCGATATGTGCAAATACAACATGGCATCACAAAATGACTCTACGACTCAAGTAGTTTATTCAATAGGCTCCGAGGAGCGAGAAATTACAAACATGGGTCTCATGACCCAACAATCAGAGCATACAAGTCAAAGCACATGCAGAAGCTTAACATGTCTGAGTACAGACAACTATAAATGAAAAAGGCTGAAAAGCCTGACTATCTACCAGATCCTGCCGAGGGCACAAGATCGTAGCTGAGGTAACAAGCTAAACATCGAAGTCCACGCGGAACTACTAGTGAGACTGAAGTCTCTCTGCAAAAACATAAAATAGGCAAACGTGAGTACAAATGTACCCAGCAAGACTTACATCAGATCTATCTACATATGCATCATTATCAACAAGGGGGTGGTGGGGTTTAACTGCAGCAAGCCAGCTTTGACTCGGTGGCTATCCTGAACTACGACTGCAAGTAACTCTTTTGAGGTGGCGCACACGAGTCCACATATTCACCATATCAATACACCACTATGGATCCGCTCCCGTCTCCCTACGAGAACGCCATCCATAGCACTCACGCTTATCGTGCGTATTTTAGAGTATCCACTTACACTTGTCTATGAACTATGCAAGGGGTCCAAGTTTCCATATCCGAGGAATCCGGCTATTCAAATAGATAATGATAACCCTGCAGGGGTGTACTTCTTCACACACGCTTTCGCCACTTATCGCCCTGTACACGTCATGTACCGCCGCAACCTTCAAGCGGAAGCTGGGCGAGGGAGTCGCCACGACCTGACTAACCGAAGAAGTCTCTAGTCCATGTTTATCGCCTATTCGGGTTCCATCCGCAAGGAGATCCGGCCGGGGTGTCGCTCACGGCCCCAAACGATGTGAGCAGGGTTCCCAAGCCCACCATCCGGGTGCTACTTGGTACACCGGGCCACTGTGCCTAGTCTGTCCCAAGCCCACCTGTACCGGGTGCCACTTGGTAGACTACTAACACTACGTACAAACACCAGAAACTAGTTGCAACTCCTGGACAGAGATCAAGTTGATTAATAAGTCGAGGGAGCTTGGAGCGCCCGGAGCCCAATGTGTGGTAGTAACTGATCATGGATCACAAACACAGAACTCAGTTCCTGAGGACGGCTGCAATGAGACAACCCACCATGTACTCCTACATGGCCTCTCACCGCTACCTTTACCAAAACGTGTTCACACACTTAGCTCACACACAGTAGGACATGCTCACACACCTCTGATTCATCCCCGATGAATCAGACCTGACTCAACTCTAAGCAGTAGCAGGCATGACAAACAGGCATGAATGAGTAGGCACATCAGGGCTCAAACAACTCCTACTCATGCTAGTGGGTTTCATCTATTTACTGTGGCAATGACAGGTCATGCAAAGGATAAAGGGGTTCAGCTACCGTAGCAAGTAACAATTATGTCGTTGTTGTCCTAATGCAGTAAAAGAGAGCAGGAGCGAGAGAGTGGGATTTTATCGGAATGAACAAGGGGGTTTTGCTTGCCTGGCACTTCTGAAGATAATATAGCTCTTCATCGGTGTCATCGATCACATCGTCGGTATCACGTCTATCGAAAGGGGGCAATCACCGGCAACTGAGGAAAAACGCAATCAATGCAATGCACAATATGATGCATGAATGTGACATGGCAATATGCTGTGGTTTGTGCTAATGCAACTAAAACCAGATTAAATGAAGTTGGTTTGAATCCAAGATTCAAACTCAAACTCCATATGTGGATATTTAAATGCCATTAATATGATTTGTGCTAAACAGCATCTATAAGTTGTTCTAACATGCATGAAACCAGTACATATGGATAGATTGGATTTTTCTGATCATTTTTCATATATAAATTATTTAATTTGGAGTTACGGTTGAATTTCTATGAATTTTAGAAGTTTTAGGCATTTTCTGGAAATAATAAATCATTTAAGATTTATTTAAATTCCAGAAAGGAATTATTGCGTCAGCATGACCTCATAGTGACGTCAGCAGGTCAACAGGTCACTGTCCGGTCAAACCTGACAGTGGGTCCCACGTGTCAGTGAAATTAGTTTAGTTAGAATTTAATTAAACTAAACTGGGTTAATTAACAGGGCTGGGCCCCACCTGTCAGTGACTCATCGGAGTCAACCAGGGCCCACCCGTGGTCAAAGTCAACGTCAGCTGCGCCGGCGTTTAGCCGCTGGCGAGCCCGACGCGGCGGCGAGAGTGGTTTTGGCCACTCCGACGACCAAAAGGGCCGCGGAGGGCATCTAGGTGGAGCTGGGGACGAGCCGAAGCTCTTGGTGGAGTTAGCTGGGGTCGGGGTGGCCGGAATCGGCGCCGGTGACGACTTAGGTGGCCGCCGGAGTTCGGGCAACAGCGGAGATGGCGCTATAGGGCATGGCAGGGAGCACCCATGGGTGTTTCGGGTTCGCAGGAGCGCGGAGAACACGCTGGTGATTCTCGGGCGAGCGGACGAGCTCACAAGCGCGGAGCTCGTTGACCATGGCGGCGGCGAGCCTCGCCGGAGGTGGGGAAGCTAGCTAGGGGAGGGGAACGACGGGGATTCCATGGGGAAAATGGAGAGTGGCTCACGTAGGGACTAGCAGAGTCGACGACGAGGTCGGGGAAGTGCTGGAGCCCGCGAATCGACTGCGAAGTCACCGGCGGCCGGAGGTTGAAGATGAGGCCGGGGATGACGTTGCAGGGCTCCCGTGGTCGCATGCGTCAGTGTGTAGCTCCACGGCGTCGTGGTGGAGCTCTTCGCCGTGCTGGTTGGGCGGGTGGTGGCCTATGGCCACGGCTACGGCGACGGCGTGCTCTCGGGGCTCACAGGGAAGAGAGGGGAAGAGGGAGCCAAAGGAGGGGGGGAGCGGTCCAGAGGGAGTGGGGAGAACGAGGGGAGGCTTTGGGTGTCTCCGTGGCGTCGCGAGGATGTCGGGGAGGCTGCCACGGCGAAGCAGGAGGTGGAGGCCCGGGCACGGGCGCGTCGACACGCCTCTGCCAGTAGGCAGAGGTTGAAGACGGCGGTGCCCCTGGTGGGCTGGGCCGCCAAGTGGACTGGCAGGGTGGGCTGGGCCAGCACAGGTGAGGCGCAGGTAAGCGACATGTAGGTCTTCTGCTCTTTTTTTATTTTTCTTCTGTTTTGTTTTATTTAATTGCCACTGAAATCTAATTCAAACCAAATTTGAAAACAGTGCCAAAACTCCCCTGGATATTTTTAAGTCACTTAATGGACTTCTCCACAAGCTCATAAAATATTTCAGGGATATTTGAAATTATATTCTAATTATATGAATATAATTCAAATTCAAATAGCTAATGAATTAAATTCAAAGTCCCAAAAATAAATCCTTAAAAATGTTCAATATTTTGGTTGGGACTAGAAACCTTGCCAAAAATTATCAAACATTTAAGAAGAGCATTTTGGAACAATGAATGAGATTTTTAGGGTTTTTGCCCTTCTTTTATTTAGGGTTTTGAGGCTTCCAATTTCCCTCAGTTCAAGTTTCAAAATTTAAACATGATGCAAACACCAGGCAGCACCAGAAGCTAGGGATGTGACAGCCATGCTGATGTTTGTCCTGAATGCTTCTGGTTATTGTGAGCTTGCAAGTACATTCAATGTACTGACCTGGCGTGTCATGCCAGCTTGCAGGTCATGCCTGGATTGCTTGCTAGTTTGGTGTTGTTCATGTGTTCGCGAGCTAGGATAAGCGTTCCAGCCAGAGTCCCTATGGAGTGGAGTTCACCACCGTTGTCGTTGTTCTGCTGCTTGAAGTTTTTCCGCTGCTTCGAGTTGTTCCGCTGCTTGCATAAAGCAACTGAGGATGGCGTAGTGTCGTCGTGCCGACGTTATTCATTGTAGTATCGGAGACCTTGTAATCATATTCATGTAATAATAGGAAGATGGTTTGTTGTATGCTAAGCAGTGCCGTATTCCAGAAGACTTCTCCTCGATCTCTGTGCTGGAATACGGGGCGTTCCGGTTTTCTCTGAGCTGGGGTGCCACAAGTGGGCACCGGTGTCGGATTTCGGGTTCCGGCAAAACCCTCAAGGTTCGAACACTGGGTGTGCACGAAGATCTCCGCTACCAACTCACGCCCTCAGCCTCACCACGATCTCAAAGGCAAGCTTGACGAACTCGCAACACAAGGGACACAAAATTTATACTAGTTCAGGCCACCATTGTGGTGTAATACCCTACTCTAGTGTGGTGTGGTGGATTGTCTCTCGAGCCGAGGATGAACAGTACAAGGGGAAGAACAGCCTCCTGAGGTGAGGTGTTGTTGTGCTTGGTGGGTGTGATGATGGGTTGGATCTAGTCCAAGATGAGATGGCTGAGGCTCCGTTCTAGTTGCCTCCTTCTGTGGTGGCTAATCCTATTTATAGAGGCCCTGGTCCTCTCCCCACATATTGAGCGGGAAGGGAGTCAACAACGGCCAATTTAAAAGGGGACAACTAGTACAAGTTATCCTGACCAAAGCGGCCTTCGCCTGCCAAAGGCTCTGGTGGTGACGCCGCCTTGGGCTCCATGGTGACCTCCATCTTGTCGTCCTGCTGGTCTTGGTCTCGTTGCACCAATATGGAAACCTTTGCTTGACGTCTCGGTACTCCTCGCCTACGCTTGCCTCCTTAGCACCAAAGAGAAAACAAGGACAATGTGCTCGTTGGCGCCCACCTGGTCTTGATCGTCATGGCTCACGTCATTGGAACCTCACGAGGTTTTCCTTGCCTTGATCTCTACGCCCCTCGTGAGCCAGCTTGGTGAGGCCGCTCCCGAGGAGGTCTTGTGTCGTCCGCCTCGTGAGGCTTGGCCCCTCAAGAGGGTCTTGAATGCTTGTTGGTGAAGATGGGTCGTACGGAACGGCTTGCAAAGCCACGCCGTGGGCCGCAGGCAGGCAAGTCTGGGGACCCCCGCTCCCAGAACGCTGACAGTAGCCCCCTGGCCGAAGGAGCGCTCGGCTTGGCTTCGATGCGAAGCCGAAGGGCAAGTGCGGAGCGCTGCTGGCCCCAATAGCCTGCGGCCTTGGCCGACGCGTGGCCACTGATTGGACGTGGGCATCTCTGCTTCCCCACGTTGTCTCGGCAACTGCCTGACTTGACGAGTCCCTGCTGCATGCAAGGAAAAACCATCATTACCTGTGATAGTGGGGGCACTGGTTGGCCTTCTCCTGCTATAAATGGTATGGGGGGCAGAGCCCCTGTCACCCATCTGTTCCCATTCCACTCGCTTCTCTCTCTTTGCTCCATCACCAATAGCGACACCAATGGCATCGTCGAAGAGGTTCTCCTCTGCGGAGAAGGGGAAGGCCCCTCACGAGGGGCCCGGCTCTCTAGTGCCCAAGCATGGATATGGCCGTCCCCGCAAGCACACCGCAACCCCCGCCGCGGCCCCCCACAGCCGCGGCGGTGGCAGACCTGTTGATCAAGGGAGACGTGTCGTGGTCGTGAGGCCTCCCCGGCTGCGCTTCCACTCGGCGGAGGTGCTGCCGAAGTTCGTCGTGTGGTCAGAGAACCCGGTCGGCAACTAGCTTCAGCTCCCGTGCTTCTTTGCCGACGAGCTGCCGGCCTCAGGTCCAGGCGGGCTCCGGATACAGGTGGACGACTGCTGCAGCAAGGCTTCCTGGGGCGCCGTTGAGGTCTCTGTGACGAGCAACATAGCCCTGGCCCGCGGATGGCAGATGTTTGCCCGCGCGCGCGGCCTGGGTAGGCGATGCACCCTCCATTTCCAGTATGACGGTGAAGCGACCCTCTACGTGAGGGTGTTTGGGGAAGATGGTCGCCGCGCCGGGCGTTGCCCCGAGGTTAACGACGACGATTAGGTGCTCGGCCTTTGTGATGGTCGTGATGAGGATGAGGGCGAGCCCGCCCTTGGTGCCGACCACGTCTCGTCCAGCTACGGCGGCTCTTCATCCGGCGACAGCTCTAGCAGTGGTGGTTACGACCAGCCGCCGCCCCCGCCTCGAAGGCGGTAGTGGGTTGTCTTGTCACCACGCCTCTGCGAAGCGCGAGGAGGGGTTTGGTTGAGCTTGGGACGGTGCCAAGAGCCCGCCCTTGCGGACCGCTATAGGGGCACGCGCCGCTTTTTTCTCGTTCTTCCTTTCCTTCCTGTATTAAGAAAGAAGCCAGTATGGGCCCCGGAGGGGCGTGCAACAAACTGTGATTCCTGAGTATTATGTTATGTTTATCATTCCTGTTTTGTGTCGCAACATCGTCGTTTTATGTAGAGATAACTTAGCTTGACTTGCTCGGGGTAGTCTCCTCCTCACAAGGCGCTTGCTTCCCAGTGCATGTCGAGGCCTGATACATCTCCGTCCTATCTACTTTTCCAAACACTTTTGCCATTGCTTTGGACAATAACTTGCATGATTTGAATGGAACTAACCCGGACAGACGCTGTTTTCAGAAGAATTACCATGGTTTTATTTATGTGCAGAAACAAAAGTTCTGGGAATGACCTGAAACTTCACGGAACATCTTTTCAGAAATCATAAAATATCCTTGCAAAAGATGAAGACCAGGGGGCCCACACCCTAGACATGAGGGTGGGAGGCGCGCCTGGCCCCCCAGGCGCGCCCCTACCTCGTGGCCCCCCTGGAGCTCCTGGGACCTCAACTTCAACTCTATATATTTGCTTTTAGGGAGAAAAAAATAGAGAAGAAGGATTCATAGCGTTTTACGATACGGAGCCGCCACCAAGCCCTAAAACCTCTCGGGAGGGCTGATCTGGAGTCCGTTCAAGGCTCCGGAGAGGGGACTCCGTCGCCATCGTCATCATCAACCATCCTCCATCACCAATTTCATGATGCTCACCGCCGTGCGTGAGTAATTCCATCGTAGGCTTGATGGACGGTGATGGGTTGGATGAGATTTATCATGTAATCGAGTTAGTTTTGTTAGGGTTGGATCCCTAGTATCCACTATGTTCTGAGATTGATGTTGCTATGACTTTGCTATGCTTAATAATTGTCACTAGGGCCCGAGTGCCATGATTTCAGATCTCAACCTATTATGTTTTCATCAATATATGAGTGTTCTTGATCCTATCTTGCAAGTCTATGGTCACCTACTATGTGTTATGATCCGACAACCCCGAAGTGACAATAATCGGGACCACTCCCGGTGGTGACCGTAGTTTGAGGAGTTCATGTATTCATTATGAGTTAATGCTTTGGTCTGGTACACTATTAAAAGGAGGCCTTAATATCCCTTAGTTTCCGCTAGGACCCCGCTGCCACGGGAGGGTAGGACAAAAGATGCCATGCAAGTTCTTTTCCGTAATCACGTATGACTATATTCCGAATACATGCCTACATTACATTGATGAATTGGAGCTAGTTCTGCGTCACCCTAGGTTATGACTGTTACATGATGAACTACATCCGGCATAATTCTCTATCATCGATCCATTGCCTACGAGCTTTCCATATATTGTTCTTCGCTTATTTACTTTTTTGTTGCTACTATTACAATCACTACAAAATAGCAAAAACACTACTTTTTCTATCATTACCTTTTGCTACCATTACCACTACTATCATATTACTTTGCTACTAAACACTTTGCTGCAGATATTAAGTTTCCAGGTGTGGTTGAATTGACAACTCAGCTGCTAATACTTGAGAATATTCTTTGGCTCCCCTTGTGTCGAATCAGTAAATTTGGGTTGAGTACTCTATCCTCGAAAACTATTGCGATCCCCTATACTTGTGGGTTATCAAGGCCTCCTTGGCCTGGTAGGCGCTTAGGAACTTCAAAAAAAATTGTTAAGAGGCTTATCATTCACCCGAGCCTTGGTCACAGGCACCGCTGGCCTTGACCCTGCGCTTCATATCGCGGTACCCGAGGGGCATGGATTAGGAGAGGTGCGCCAGCTTGTGGGCTCGAACGAGGGTGCCTCGCGAAAAGCAGATAGAAGGCAAAAAAAGGAGAAACGCTCATGAGGGCACCCGTCCAGCCCCCTCGCGAGGAATGCGAGAGAGAGTGCAGGCTAAACTGAACACGGAAACAGAGGCAGAAGGCGACGGAACCAAATCAGCGAAGATCACGAGAAGCAAACTTCAATTAAAATAGGGCGAGCCAACTATGGAAAGCAAATGAAAAGCCGCGTCCGGCGCCTAGTCTAGTCTTCATGTCTTCTCACTAGCGCGGAGCTAAGTCCTGCCACTAGGACGTGGGAGGGAGCCCCCGAGGCCCGAGGGCGGCACTCCTGAGACTCCGGGGCGTGTACAGCCCCACTCATTATTACGTGAGAGTGTAACAAGTAGAGACCTTGACAGGCACTGGGCCTTCTTCACAGGCGCTGGGCCTTTCTTCACAGGCGCTGGGCCTTCTTCACAGGTGCTGGGCCTTTCTTCATGGGTAGAACTTCTGGAGGTGCTGGATGTTCCAGGCGTTCTGGATGGGTACCCCGTCCTGTGTCTCCAGGGGCGCGGCGCCAGGCCTGGAGACATGGACGACCTTGAAAGGGCCCTCCCAGATTGGTGAGAGCTTATGCAGCCCTTCCCTCGAGAGCACCTGCCTTAGGATGAGGTCACCCACCTCGAGCGTCTTGGAGCGGACGCTGCGACAGTGGTACTGCCACAGTGCCTGCTGGTATCTTGCCGCCCGTAGTGCAGCTTCGCGGTGGTGTTCCTCCCCCAGCACGAGGTCCATCCCCCGCGTGGCGTCCTGCTGCGTCTCATCAAAAGCCAGGACCCGTGCAGAGCGATTCTTGACCTCGTGAGGGAGCACCTCTTCTGCTCCATAGACGAGGAAGAACGAGGTCGAGCCCGTGGGCTTGGTGGAGGTGGTGTGGATGGACCACAGCACAGACTGCAGCTCATCGTGCCAGCCCCTGCGACACACTTCGAGCTTCTTCTTGAAGGTCCTAGTCTAGAGGCCTCTCAGGACCTCCGTGTTGGCGCGTTCATCTTGGCCATTGCTCCGGAGGTGCGCCACTGAAGCGTAGCAAATCTGCGTTTCAAGGTTAGTGCAGTACATTTTGAAGAGATTACTGGTGAACTGCGAGCCATTATCGGTGATGATGCGATTGGGGACCCCAAAACAGCTCACGAGGCCCTTGACGAACTTGACCATATAGCCAGATGGGATGGTGCGGACGGCTTCCACCTCCGCCCAGTTGGTGAGCTTGTCGATGGCAACGTAGAGGTATCGGTAGCCCCCAGGCGCTCGAGGGAACGGGCCCAGGATGTCCAGTCCCCAGACTGCGAATGGCCACGAGAATGGGATGGTCTGGAGGCCCTGAGCTGGCTGATGGATTTACTTGGAATGGAGTTGGCAGGCCTCGCAGGACCAGCTCACCTGCATCGTTGAGCACCGTAGGCCAGTAGAATCCGCTGTGGAATGCCTTGCCGACGAGGGTTCATGACGATGAGTGGTGCCCACAGTCCCCATTGTGTACGTCGTCTAGCAGCTCTTTCCCCTGTTCCCTAGAGATGCAACGCAGTGAAACATCATTTGGCCGCTTCCTGTATAACTCACTATCCTAGATGCAGGATGTCGTGGCTTGCCGGGCCTCACGCTCCGCGTCCTCATCCTTCGCCGGCAGTGTCCCTTGAATCAGGTATTCCTTGAATTCCTTGGTCCAGCATCCTTCCTGGGGCTTGAGCGCCAATAGTAGACGTGCTCCCGAAGTCGGGCCACAGGCTAGGGCTCCCGTGGCAGGTGGCTGCGGGAGCTCCTCCCGAGGTTGTGCTATCCTTGAAAGCGGTGGTGTCGTCGGTGGCTTGAAGAGACGCTCATGGAAGACACCAGGTTCTTGGGGCTGTCGCTTGGATGCCCTTCTGGCGATGTCACCGGCTTCCTTGTTGGTTCCCCGGGGCACATCCTACAACTCCAAGCCCAGGAACCGCTTCTCCATCTTGCGCACTTCCGCGAGGTATGCCTCCATGTGTTTGTCCTTCGGCTCGTATACCTTGTTGGAGAAGTTGACGAGGAGCTGCGAGTCGCCCCTGATGGTGAGACGCTTCACCCCCAGTGCCGCCACAGCCTTCACGCCGGCTATGAGGCCTTCGTACTCTGCAATGTTGTTGGAGACCTTCTCGCCCTACTGCACAGCGTAGTAGAGCTTGTCCCGAGTGGGAGAGATGGGCACTGCTCTAGCCCCCGCGCCTTGGCGCGCGAAGGCACCATCGAAATACATGACCCAGCCATCGGGCGCCTCACTTCCAGGTGAGAGGGACCGGTCCTCGCCTATTTCAAGCATCGGGGTGTCCGTCCATTCTGCCACAAATCGGCGAGCGCGGCCCCCTTGATGACCCTGGTGGTGTTGAACTCCAACTTGAATGCCTGCAGCTCGATGTTCCACTCGACGAGCCTCCCGGCAGAGTTGGGGCTCCCGAGCACCCTCTCCAATGGGTAGGACGAGATGACCTTGATGGGGTGGCCTTGAAAGTAGTGTCGCAGCTTACGTGAGGCCACCAGGAGCGCGAGTAGGAGCTTCTTAGGCATGGGGTATCGTGCTCTTGTATCCCGCAACACCGTGCTGACAAAAAATACCAGGTGATCGATGAGGGCAGGTGCACTGATGAGGCTTGCGCCTTCCGGGAGTTGGGGTGCCTCCTAAGGCAGTGGAGCCCCCAACGCTTGATCGCTTGTCGGGGCCTTTGTGGGTTCGGGGGCGTCGTCCTGCTGAGCTTGATGATCTGTTGTTGCTGCTGCGGCCCTTGCGGCGCCCTCCTAGTCTTGCGTCGTCACTGCTAGGGACGTAGATCGCCGCAATGCGCCCTTGGCTTGGTGTTCATCCCGAACCGCCACTAGAGCCGCGCTGGCGGAGTGGGGAGTGGAGGCAAGATAAAGCACTAGGGGCTCGAGAGGTCGCGGCGCCACCAGCACTGGGGGCTGGTCAGGTATCTCTTGAGGTCTTGAAATGCTCGGTCGGCCTCCGGGGTCCACTCGAATGGGCCTTCTTCTTCATCAGCTTGAAGAAGGGTAGGGCGCGCTTTCCCAGCATGGAAATGAAGCGTCCCAACGCAGTCACCCATCCAGCAAGCTTTTGCATTTCCTTGAGGGTCGACGGTGGACTCATGTCTTCAATGGCCTTGACCTTCTCTGGGTTGGCCTCGATCCCCCTGTGGGACACAAGGAAGCCCAGCAGCTTACCAGAAGAGACGCCAAACACGCACTTCTCTGGGTTGAGTCGCAAGTCCACTTGGCAGAGGCTTTCAAAGGTCTCCTCCAGGTCTTGGATCAAGGTCCTCGCCTCCCGAGACTTCACCACGATGTCGTCGATGTTGGCTTTAGCATTTCTCCCGAGTTGTCGACCCAAGGCGATGTGGATGAGCCGCTGGAAGAGTCGCGCCTGCGTTGCGCAGCCCCAAAGGCATGCAAGTGTAGCAGTACACCCCACACGGGGTCAGGAAGGCTGTCTTCTCCACATCTTCTACCGCCATCTTGATCTGGTGATATCCTGAGAATGCATCCAGGAAGCACAGCAAGTCACACTCGGTGGTGGAGTCGACGATCTGGTCGATGCGTGGAAGAGGGAACAGATCTTGAGGGTAGGCCTTGTTGAGGTTGGTGAAGTCGATGCACATGCACTCCTTCCCTGCTTTCTTGGGCACGGCGACGGGGTTTGCTAGCCACTCAGGGTACCGAACCTCGCGAATGATACCCGCAGCCTACAACTTGCGGGTCTCTTGGACGATGAAAGCTTGCTTCTTCGTGGACTGCCGCCTCGCCCTCTGCATTACAGGGCGTACGTTGGGGCACACCTTCAGGTGGTGCTCTATTACCCCCCTTGGGACCCCTACCAGCTGCTCGGGCTCCCAAGCGAACACTCCCTTGTTTGCGCGCAAGAACTTCACCAGCGCCTCCTCCTGATCAGGCTCGAGGTTTGCACCTATGGTAAAGGTTGCCCCCGAGGACTCGTCCTCCTCGACTGGCACTTCCTTGGTTTCTGCCTTGTCTTGAGTGAAAAACTGCTTCTTCTTGGTTGGTGTGGCTCCCTTGGCCTTGGAGGTATCCGCGTCGGCGGGCTGCGCTGTCGCGGCAGTCTTGAGGGCGAGCTTGAGTGTCATCAGGGCTTCCTTGATGTCCCCAACCACAGTGAGGACACCCTTGCTCCCGGGCATCTTCATGAGGTTGTAGGCCGGATGGGTCGCCGCCATGAACTGAGCCAGGGCCGGGTACCCGAGGATGGTATTGTACGGGAGGCTGATGTGGGCGATGTCGAAGTCGACCAGCTCAGTGCGGTAGTTTTCACGCGTGCTGAAGGTCATGGGGAGGCGTATCCGCCCCAGGAGTGGGTGGAGCCTCCACCAACCCCTGAGAAAGGCTTGCTAGGGCGGAGCCGCTCGAGCGGTACGTGAAGAAGGCTGAATGCCTCGACGGAGAGTATGTTGAGGCCGGCGCCGCCATCGATGAGCGTCTTGGTGACGAACGCGTTACAGATGGTGGGCGTGCCACTACTAGGAAATGGACTACTAATGGCGCACCAGTTTTGCCTACTAATGCCGCATCACTGGTGCGCCATTAGTATCACGCCACTAGTATTTTTTACTAATGGCGCACCACTGGTGCGCCATTAGTATAGGCCACGGTGCGCCTTAGTATAGGCCACTGGTGCGCCATTAGTATAGGCCACGGTGCGCCATTAGTATTTTTGAATTTTGAAGGCGGGAAAATAGTAGTGGCGCACCGTCTAACCCCCACCGTGCGCCATTGCTATTTTTGAATTTTGAATTTGGATCTGGATCTTGATTTTTTTGCCCATTTTTTGCTGGTTTTTTTGCTCATTTTTTGGCACGATATTATTTCAAATTTTGTTCAAGTTTTTGGATATTGTACGTTCTTTTGTCGTGTTCTTTTGCCGGAGAGGAGTTCACCGGAGAGGAGGAGGAGGTCACCGGAGAGGCGCTCGCCTACATCGCCGGAGAGGAGGAGGAGGTCGCCGAAGAGGAGTTCACCGAAGCATCAGAGAGGAGGAAGGAGAAACCATGAGGGAATGGGAGGAGAGGAGGGAGGAGGAGCTCACCGGAGAGGAGGGAGGAGGAGCTCACCGGAGAGGAGGGAGGAGGAGCTCACCG
>NC_041382.1:105774769-105775252 GCF_002162155.2 Triticum dicoccoides | reverse complement strand
GGTCGCCGGAGAGGAGGAGGAGGTCGCCGGAGAGGAGGAGGAGGAGGAAGTCGCCGGACCGGAGGGTAGTATGGTGGAGGAGTGAAGGGAAAATGGAGTGGAGGAGAGGAGGAGATGGAGTGGAGGAGAGGTGGAGTGGAGGAGAAGAATGAAGAGGTAAGGAGGAGAGGACCACGCCCAGCCATATATATGGCATAGTAATGGCGCACCGTGAACAGGTGCGCCATTACTAACTTTTTTTTATTTTTTTATTTATTTTGAATTTTGAAGGCGGGAAGATACTAATTCGGATGTAACTTTTCGAGTAGATGCTTTTTCATATAAAAAACTTTTTGATCTGAGTTCGTACGCAAAAGTTATGCCGATTTTTACAAATTCTCGAGAGATTTTGCAAAAAAGTTGAAAATTCATGTTTGTAAATTTTGCTAACAACTAGACCACATATCACATGGGAATCTTATTTTCTTTTATTTTTTTGACATT
>NC_041382.1:105761325-105774572 GCF_002162155.2 Triticum dicoccoides | reverse complement strand
CGTGGCATGGTGCGCCATTACTAGTTCAACTAGTAATGGCGCACCACTCCCACGGTGCGCCATTAGTAGTTTTGAAAAAATTAAAAAAAATTACTAATGGCGCACCGTGGATGTGGTGCGCCATTACTAGTTCAACTACTAATGGCGTACCACTCCCACGGTGCGCCATTAGTAGTTTTGAAAAAAAAATAAAATTATTTTTTTTACTAATGGCGCACCGTGGATGTGGTGCGCCATTAGTATTTCCACACTAATGGCGCACCAACACATGGTGCGCCATTAGTATATAGTAATGGCGCACCACATGTCTGGTGCGCCATTAGTGTCAATTCCATCTATAGCCCTTTTCCTAGTAGTGTGCAAAGCATTGGGAGCACACCCGAGCCAACGGTGGAGAAGGGATGATCTCTCGAGTCGAAGGTGAGGTCAGCCTCGGGCGCGGCCCAGCCAGGCGGAGCCCCCGGGTGCTTGGAAGTGGCGCTGATCCGGCGAAAGAATGGCTTGACATGACGATCCGAGCACTACTAGGAAAAGGCCTACTAGTGGCGCACTAGTTACTTGTCACTTGTGATACATCTATTTTACTTCATGATTTCATATTGTTATTTTTACTGTTTTAGAGTTATATTCCACTTTTTGATCAATTCTAATGCCTTCTCTCTCCCTTAAATTACAAGTTATATCACAAGAGGGAGGTTGTCGGCAGCTGGAATTCTAGATCTGAAAAGAGTTACATCAGGGATAGCTATTCTTTGGAGCTCCAAATGATTTGAAAACTCATGGAGATTTATTTTAGAATATATCAAAAATACTGAAAGAAGAATATACTTGAGAAGACTCACCCGGGGACCACAAGCTCAGGTGATGCCCCCCCAAGGCAAGCCATGTGATCTTGTGGGGCCCTCATAGGTCCCTCGAGGCCCATCTTCTACTATTCGAAGCCATTTACCCTAGAAAAAAAATCAAGAGAATACTTTCAGGATGAGCCACCGCCATCTCGAGGCAGAACCTAGGAAGGAGCACTTTTGCTCTCCGTCGGAGTGATTCCATCGGGGAAACTTCCCGTCGGGAGGGGGAAATCGAAGCCATCATCATCACCAACACTCCTATTACTCCGGGAGGAATCGTCTCCATAAACATTGTTCACCAGCACTATCTCATCTCCAAACCCTAGTTCATCTCTAGTGTTCAAATCTTTGTATCAAATTTCATATTGGCACCCTGATACATCTCCAATGTATCTATAATTTTTTATTGTTCCATGCTATTATATTATCAATCTTGGATGCTTTATATACATTTACAACCAACTTTATATCATTTTTGGGACTAACCTATTAACTTAGTGCCCAGTGGTAGTTGTTGTTTTTTCTTGTTTTTGACTTTGCAGAATATCAGTACCAAATGAAGTCCAAATGGCAAGAAACTTTTTGGAGATTTTTTCTAACAATAAGAGACCCTAGAAGCTTCTGTAGGGAACGAGAAGACGAATGAGTCGCCCACTAAGCCCTAGGGCGCGCCAGGGTCTCTAGTGCCCTCATGGGTTGTGGGACCCATGAGCCTCCGTTGGACCTACCTTCGCCTCTATAAATACTCTAAAATCACAAAACCTACGAGGGAGTCCACAAAATACTATTTCCGCCGTTGCAAGTTCCAGAACCATGAGATCCCATCTAGAGGCCTTTTCGGGCACCCTGCCAGAGGGGGAAACGATCTCAGAGGGGTTCTTCATCATCGTTGCTGCCCCTCCGATGATGCGTGAGTAGCTTACCACAGACCTACGGGCCCATAGTTAGTAGCTAGATGCTTTCTTCTCTCTTTTTTATCTTCCATACAATGTTCTCCCCGGTGTTCTTGGAGATCTATTTGATGTAATGACTTTTTGTGGTGTGTTTCTTGGGATATGATGAACTGTGAGTTTATGATTAGATCTATCCATGAATATTATTTGGGTTTTCTCTGAACTCTTTGATGCATGATTGTTATAGCCTCGTATTTCTTCTCCAATTTATTGGTTTGGCCAACTCTTGCCATGGGAAGGGGTGATTTGTGATGGGTTTGATCTAGTGATTCTCAATCTTAGTGATAGAAAGAGACATGACATGCATGTATCGTTGATATTAAGGGTAACAAGATGGGATTTATTTCATACGTGAGTTTATCTTGTCTACATCATGTCATCTTGCTTAAGGCGTTACTCCGTTCTTTCATGAAATTACAACACTAGATGCATGGTGGATAGCGGTCGGTGTGTGGAGTAATAGTAATAGATGCAGAATCATTTTGGTCTACTTGTCTTGGACATGATGCCTATATACATGATCATTGCCTTGGATATCGTCATAATCATTTTCTTTTCTATCAGTTGCGCAATAGTAATTTGTTTACCCACTGCATGCTATTTTCTTGAGAGAAGCCTCTAGTGAAAACTATGGCCCCTAGATCTCTTTTCTTTCATATACTAAAACCAAAAATACCTTCCTGCAATTTTATTCTTTATTTTTGTCAGATTTATCTAACAAAACCTATACAATTCAATCTTGCTCATAACTGTTGAGGGATTGACAACCCCTCCACATGTTGGGTTGCAAGTATTTTTCGTTTGTGTGCGGGTGATGTTTACATAGTGTTGCTTGGTTCTCTTATAACCCACAAGTATAGGGGATTGTAACAGTTTTCGATAAGTAAGAGTGTCGAACCCAACGAGGAGCTAAAGGTAGAACAAATATTCCCTCAAGTTCTATCGACCACCGATACAACTCTACGCACGCTTGACGTTCGCTTTACCTAGAACAAGTATGAAACTAGAAGTACTTTCTAGGTGTTGTTGGATAGGTTTGCAAGAATATGAAGAGGACATAAATAAAAGGTAGGGGTTGTTTAGGTAAATACACAACTAAGTTAGTTTTAGTAAAGAGCTTTTTGTTACGAGAAAGTTATTTGTCCCTAGGCAATCGATAACTAGACCGGTAATCATTATTGCAATTTTATATCAGGGAGAGGCATAAGCTAACATACTTTCTCTACTTGGATCTATATGCACTTATGATTGGAACTCTAGGTAGCATCCGCAACTACTAAAGATCATTAAGGTAAAACCCAACCATAGCATTCAAGCATCAAGTCCTCTTTATCCCATACGCAACAACCCCCCTTACTCGGGTTTGTGTTTCAGTCACTCACGCAACCCACTATAAGCGAATCATCAACGTATTGCAACACCCTACAGCAGGGAACCCTCACGCTTGCGCGACATGGAGAGCACCACAGGACAGCACCAATAATAAAACATGCAACTCAAATCAATCTTGATCATCAAATAGCCCATAGGACAAAACCGATCAACTCAAACATCATAGGATAGCCATACATAATTGGGAAATATTATATAGCATTGAGCACCATGTTTAAGTAGAGATTACATCGAGTAAGAGAGAGGTTACACCGCTACCTAGAGGGGGGAAGAGTTGGTGATGATGGTGGTGAAGTTGTTGGTGAAGATTGCGGTGATGATGATGGCCCCCCGTGGCACTCCGGTGCCACCGGAAGCGAGGGGGAGAGAGCCCACCTCCTTCTTCTTCTTCCTTGACCTCCTCCCTAGATGGGAGAATGGTTACCCCTCTGGTCCATGGCCTCCATGGCGTGGGAGGGGCGAGAGCCCGTCCGAGATTGGATCTGTCTCTCTGTCTCTCTCTGTTTCTGCGTTCTCAGATTCTACACTTTCACCGTTTCTTATATTCCCAGAGATACGTAACTCCGATTGGGCTGAAATTTTAACACGATATCTATCCGGATATTAGTTTTTTTGCGGCAAAAGAAGGGCACCAACCGCCGTATGGGGTGGCCACGAGGGTCAGGGGCGCGCCTGCCCCCTGGGGCACGCCCCCTGCCTCATGGGCCCCTCGAGCATCGTCTCGCGTTGATTTCACTTCCCAAAAATCACATATATTCCAAAAAAATCTCTGTATGTTTTTATCCCGTTTGGATTCCGATTGATGTGGATTTTCTACGAAACAAAAAACATGCAACAAACAGGAACTGGCACTGGGCACTGGATCAATATGTTAGTCCCAAAAATAGTATAAAAAGTTGCCAAAAGTATATGAAAGTTGTAGAATATTGGCATGGAACAATCAAAAATTGTATATACGACGGAGACGTATCAGCATCCCCAAGCTTAATTCCTTCTCGTCCTCGAGTAGGTAAATGATAAAAAAGATAATTTTTGATGGGGAATGCTACCTAGCATAATCTTGATCACATATCTAATCGTGGCATGAATATTAAGATACGAGTTATTCGAAGCAATAGTCTATCATTTAACATAAAAACAATAATACTTCAAGCCTACTAATAAAGCAATCATGTATTTTCAAAATAACATGGCCAAAGAAAGTTATCCCTACAAAATAAAATAGTCTGGCTATGCTCCATCTTCACCACACAAAATATTCACATCATGCACAACCTCGATGACAAGCCAAGCAATTGTTTCATACTTTTGACGTTCTCAAACCTTTTCAATTTTCACGCAATACATGAGCGTGAGCCATGGATATAGCACTATAGGTGGAATAGAATGGTGGTTGTCAAGAAGATAAAAAGGAGAATATAGTCTCACATCGACTAGGCGTATCAACGGGCTATGGAGATGCCCATCAATATATATATATAAATGTGAGTGAGTAGGGATTTCCATGCAATGGATGCACTAGAGCTATAAGTGTATGAAAACTCAAACTGAAACTAAGTGGGTGTGCATCCAACTTGCTTGCTCATGAAGACCTCGGGCATTTGACGAACCCCATCATCGGAATATACAAGACAAGTTCTATAATGAAAATTCCCACTAGTATATGAAAGTGATAACTCAAGAGACTCTCTATATAAAGAACATGGTGCTACTTTGAAGCACAAGTGTGCTAAAAGGATAGTAACATTGCCCCTTCTCTCTTTTTCTCTCATTTTTTGGGCCTTCTCTTTTTTCTAGCATTTCTCTCCTTTTTATTTTTTTCGTTCGGAGTCTCATCCCGACTTGTGGGGGAATCATAGTCTCCATCATCCTTTTCTCACTGGGGCAATGCTCTAATAATGATGATCAAAACACTTTTATTTACTTACAACTCGATATTACAACTCGATACTAGAACAAAGTTATGACTCTATATGAATGACTCCGGCAGTGTACCGGGATGTGCAATGATCTAGCGTAGCAATGACATCAAAAACGTCATGCTAGCTATCTTACGATCATGCAAAGCAATATGACAATGAATGCTCAAGTCATGTATATGATGATGATGGAAGTTGCATGGCAATATATCTCGGAATGACTATGGAAATGCCATGATAGGTTGGTATGGTGGCTGTTTTGAGGAAGGTATATGATGGGTTTAAGGTACGGAGAAAGTTGCGCGATACTAGAGAGGCTAGCAATGGTGGAAGGGTGAGAGTGCGTATAATCCATGGACTCAACATTAGGCATAAAGAACTCACATACTTATTGCAAAAATCTATTAGTCATTGAAACAAAGTACTACGCGCATGCTCCTAGGGGGATAGATTGGTAGGAAAAGACCATCGCTCGTCCCCGACCGCCACTCATAAGGAAGACAAACAATAAATACCTCATGCTCCGACTTCGTTACATAACGGTTCACCATACATGCATGCGACGGGAATCACAAACCTCAACACAAGTATTTCTATTAGTCCACAACTACCCACTAGCATGACTCTAATATCACCATCTTTATATCGCAAAACTATTGCAAGGAATCAAACATATCATATTCAGTGATCTACAAGTTTTATGTAGGATTTTATGACTAACCATGTGAATGACCAGTTCCTGTCATCTCTCTAAATGGATATAAGTGAAGCAAGAGAGTTTAATTCTTTGTAAAAAGATATTCCCATGCTCTAACAAATATAAGTGAAGCAAAAGAGCATTCTACAAATGGCGGTTTTCTATGTAAAGAGAAACAGGCAATCCAAGCTTCAAATGATATAAGTGAAGCACATGAAGCATTCTATAAAGCCATACTCAAAAGATATAAGTGAAGTGCGTCGAGCATTCTATAAATCAACCAAGGACTATCTCATACCAGCATGGTGCATAAAAGAACAATGAAAACTAAATGCACAGGACGCTCCAAGATTGCACATATCGCATGAACGAAACGAATCCAAAAACATACTGATACTTGTTGAAGAAAGAGGGGATGCCTTTCGGGGCATCCCCAAGCTTAGACGCTTGAGTCTCCTTGAATATTTACTTGGGGTGCCTCGGGCATCCCCAATCTTGAGCTCTTGCCTCTCTTCCTTCTTCTCACATCGAGACCTTCTCGATCATCGAACACTTCATCCACACAAAACATCAACAGAGAACTCGGTAAGATCCGTTAGTATAATAAAGAAAATCACTACTCTAAGTATTGTTGAAAACCAATTCATATTTTTTTGCATTTTGTATACTGTAATATAACTTTTCCATGGCTTAATCCACTGATATAAAATCGAGAGTTTCATCATAACAAGCAAATTATGCATCAAAAACAGAATCTGTCTAAAACAGAACAGTCTGTAATGATCTGAACATTTACCATACTTCTGACACTTGAAAAATTCTTCCAAAATTAGGAAAAATAAACAATTTGTATATAAAGACAGTGCAAAAAGAATCAGAACCATTTGACATTCCATATAGAAATGTAAAATCGCACACTACAGCCAAAGTTTCTGTCCTGCACCATACAAACCAACAAGCATCTAAAACATCCTAAAGGCAAACCCTGGCACATTATTTTTATAATACAATGGAATTGTACAAGGGGATAATTATTTTTGTTGAAAATTTTCTGTAATCAAGATTCACAAAGTTGCCGTGAGAATGAACAAAGTTCAAGGAGCTCTCCCACTTCAACAATGCTTGTCTTTCTCACTTTCACTTTCCTTTTTGAAAAAGTTTTGGGTTCCCCTCTTTATTTTTGTTGTTTTTAAACTATATAAAAGCACTCAACAGAAATAAATGACTCTCTAAAACTTGCGAGTTGTCTCCCTAGCAGCGCTTTCTTTAAAGCCATTAAGCTAGGCATATAGTGCTCAAGTAATGAATCCACCTGGATCCCAAGGTATATCAAAGCCAATTTTAATTAATAATCATTTGTAATTTAGTAGTGAGCACAAAGTGACATATATCATGCAACAACGAAGTCTAACTCTCTTCCTATGCATCGGCATGTCATAAAAGAACAATTCATGCACACATAATAAAGGCCAATGCATAGTATAGACAGTTTCTTGCAATTTTATATTGTGGGAAACATAGAGAGGTGGAGATATAGTTCCTCTCTCATAATAATTGCAAGTAGGAGAAGCAAGAACATGCATATTATATTCATCAAAATCATCATGTGCAACGGTATAAGGCAACCCATCAATATAATCCTTAATAAGGGTAAACTTCTCTGATATAGTGTAGTTGGGAGAATTCAAAAAGATAATAGGACTATCATGCATGGGTGCAATAGCAACAATTTCATGTTTAACATAAGGAACTATAGCAAGTTCATCTCCATAAGCATAATTCATATTGGCATCTTGGCCACAAGCATAGCAAGCATCATCAAAAAGGGATATTTCAAAAGAATCAACGGGATCATAATAGTCATCATAGCAATCATCCTTCGGTAAGCACGAAGAGAAATTAAGCAATGTATGAGTTGAAGAGTTACTCTCATTAGAAGGTGGTCACGGGTGATCAATCCGCTCTTCCTCCTTTTGTTATTTGCTCTCCTCCTCATCTTTTTCATCCAATGAGCTCATAGTTTCATCAACTTCTTCTTCCGTAGATTCCTGCAAAATATTAATCTCTTCTTGGACAGAGGATACTTTCTCAATAAGTGCATTAATTTCGTAATTGTATTCATAATTCTCAACAATAATTGAGGATAGCTAAATTTTCAGGTCTATAAACGAATCATCAAAATCTTCAAACTCTTTAAACACAGATTCAATTTCATAAGCACCCATAAAAGCAACAAATTCTTCTATTTGTTCCACATCATAGTAATCATATATACCATTAGCATAAGAAGCTAAGGTTTTATTATCATTAAATTCGCATAAAAAGGGAAGGTGTGGAGCCTTCATCCTAGAGCAACAAGTATAATCATATCTCAAGCATAGTTTCCTAGCATACCAATTCAATATATGAATTTGATCCCATAATAGTTTCCCTTTTTGTGTCAAGCGGTAATCCCTAAAGCATTCACGTTGATCCAACATTACTCCCATTACATAATTGAATGGGGTTTTCTCAGGATTATTAAAGTAGTAATATCTTTCACATAACCAGCATCGAGGGTTTTAGGAGGTTCCCCATCTCCATGAGCAGAAAGGACACCTAATTTTTTTGGTATTTCGTGTTCCATATCCATAACTAAAAATAAAGAACAACTAAGAATAGCAAATAGAAATTACTTAGTGATAAAGCAAACAAGCACACATGAGAATATTCACCCCACGTTATTGCTCCCCGGCAACGATGCCAGAAAAAGGTCTTGATAACCCACAAGTATAGGGGATCGCAACAGTTTTGGATAAGAGTGTCGAACCCAACGAGGAGCTAAAGGTAGAACAAATATTCCCTCAAGTTCTATCGACCATCGATACAACTCTACGCACGCTTGACGTTCGCTTTACCTAGAACAAGTATGAAACTAGAAGTACTTTGTAGGTGTTGTTGGATAGGTTTGCAAGAATATAAAGAGCACGCAAATAAAAGGTAGGGGCTGTTTAGGTAAATACACAACTAAGTTAGTTTTAGTAAAGAGCTTTTTGTTACGAGAAAGTTATTTGTCCCTAGGCAATCGATAACTAGACCGGTAATCATTATTGCAATTTTATATCAGGGAGAGGCATAAGCTAACATACTTTCTCTACTTGGATCTATATGCACTTATGATTGGAACTCTAGCTAGCATCCGCAACTACTAAAGATCATTAAGGTAAAACCCAACCATAGCATTAAAGCATCAAGTCCTCTTTATCCCATACGCAACAACCCCCCTTACTTGGGTTTGTGTATCAGTCACTCACGCAACCCACTATAAGCGAATCATGAACGTATTGCAACACCCTACAGAGGGGATCTCTCATGCTTGCATGACACGGAGAGCACCATAGGACAGCACCAATAATAAAACATGCAACTCAAATCAATCTTGATCATCAAATAGCCCATAGGACAAAACGGACCTACTCAAACATCATAGGATAGCCATACATCATTGGGAAATAATATATAGCGTTGAGCACCATGTTTAAGTAGAGATTACAGTGGGTAAGGGAGAGGTTACACCGCTACTTAGAGGGGGGAGAGTTGGTGATGATGGCCGTGAAGTTGTTGGTGAAGATTGCGGTGATGATGATGGCCCTCGGTGGCACTCCGATGCCACCGGAAGAGAGGGGGAGAGAGCCCCCCTCCTTCTTCTTATTCTTCTTCCTTGACCTCCTCCCTGGATGGGAGAAGGGTTTCCCCTCTTGTCCATGGCCTCCATGGCATTGGAGGGGTGAGAGCCCCTCCGAAATTGGATCTGTCTCTCTGTCTCTCTCTGTTTCTGCGTTCTCAGATTCTACCCTTTCACCATTTCTTATATTCCCGGACATCCGTAACTCCGATTGGGCTGAAATTTTAACACGATCTCTATCCGGAAATTAGCTTTCTTGCGACGAAAGAAGGGAACCAACCGCCTTACGGGGTGGCCACGAGGGTCAGGGGCGCCCCCTGCCTCGTTGGCCCCTCGAGCATCGTCTGTTTTTATCCCGTTTGGACTCTGTTTGATATGGATTTTCTGCAAAACAAAAGACATGCAACAAACAGGAACTGGCACTGGGTACTGGATCAATATGTTAGTCCCGAAAATAGTATAAAAAGTTGCCAAAAGTATATGAAAGTTGTAGAATATTGGCATGGAACAATCAAAAATTATAGATACGACGGAGACGTATCATTCTCCTACTGGATTGATAACCTTCGTTTCATAACTGAGGGACATACTTTTCTCTACTATACTGCATCATCCTCTCCTCTTCGGGGAAATCCCAACGCAGCTCACAAGTAGCGGGAGGAATTTCTGGCGTCATTGCCGGGAAGACATCATCAACATGTGCATAAACTTTCACCAGCTTGCATTTAATTTATTTTCCATGTGCCTCTCATTTTCATCTCCCCCACTTCTCAAAAGATTTTACAAAAATACAAAAATATTTTGTGTTTGCCTTTTTCTTGTTTTGCTTCTTTGTTTGCTTGTGATCTTGTTTGCATAGTTATGATACGTCTCCAACGTATCTATAATTTTTGATTGTTCCATGCTATTATATTATCGGTTTTGGATGTTTAATGGGATTTAATATACCTTTTTACACTAGTTTTGGGACTAACCTACTAACCAAAGGCCCAATTCAAATTGCTATTTTTTTGCCTATTTCAGTGTTTCGCAGAAAAGGAATATCAAACGGAATCCAAACGGAATGAAACCCTCGGGAGAGTTATTTTTGGAACAAACGTGATCCGGGAGACTTGGAGTGGACGTCAAGAAAAAAGCAAGGAGGCCATGAGGCAGGAGGGCTGATAACCCACAAGTATAGGGGATCGCAACAATTTTCGAGGGTAGAGTATTCAACCCAAATTTATTGATTCGACACAAGGGGAGCCAAAGAATATTCTCAAGTATTAGCAGCTGAGTTGTCAATTCAACCACACCTGGAAACTTAATATCTGCAGCAAAGTATTTAGTAGCAAAGTAATATGATAGTAGTGGTAATGGTAGCAAAAGTAATGTTTTTGGTATTTTGTAGTGATGATAGCAATAGCAACGAAAAAGTAAATAAGCGAAGAACAATATGTGAAAAGCTCGTAGGCAATGGATCAGTGATGGAGAATTATGCCGTATGCGGTTCATCATGTAACAGTCACAACCTAGGGTGACACAGAACTAGCTCTAGTTCATCAACGTAATGTAGGCATGTATTCCGAATATAGTCATACGTGCGTATGGAAAAGAACTTGCATGGAATCTTTTGTCCTACCCTCCCGCGGCAGCGGGGTCCTTATGGAAACTAAGGGATATGAAGGCCTCCTTTTAATAGAGTACCGGAACAAAGCATTAACACATAGTGAATACATGAACTCCTCAAACTATGGTCATCACCGATAAGTATCTCGATTATTGTCACTTCGGGGTTAACGGATAACACATAATAGGTGACTATGGACTTGCAAGATAGGCTCAAGAACTCTCATATATTGATGAAAACATAATATGTTCAGATCTGAAATCATGGCACTCGGGCCCTAGTGACAAGCATTAAGCACACAAAGTCATAGCAACATCAATCTCAGAACATAGTGGATACTAGGGATCAAACCCTAACAAAACTAACTCGATTACATGATAGATCTCATCCAACCCATCACCGTCTAGCAAGCCTACGATGGAATTACTCACGCATAGCGGTGAGCATCATGAAATTGGTGATGGAGGATGGTTGATGATGACGATGGCGACGGATTCCCCTCTCCGGAGCCCCGAACGGACTCCAGATCAGCCATCCCGAGAGGTTTTAGGGCTTGGCGGCGGCTCCGTATCGTAAAATGTGATGATTTCTTCTCTCTGATTTTTTTCTCCCCGAAACCAAATATATAGAGTCGGAGTTGAGGTTGGAGGAGCTCCAGGGGGCCCACGAGGTAGGGGGCGTGCCCCAGGGGGGCAGGCGCGCCCCCACCCTCGTGGACAGGTGGTGGGCCCCCTGGTCTTCATCTTTTGCAAGGATTTTTTATATTTTCCGAAAAGGTGTTACGTGAAGTTTCAGGTCAATCCGAGAACTTTTGTTTCTGCACATAAATAACACCATGGTAATTCTGCTGAAAACAGCGTCAGTCCGGGTTAGTTCCATTCAAATCATGCAAGTTAGAGTCCAAAACAAGGGCAAAAGTATTTGGAAAAGTAGATACGACGGAGACGTATCAACTCCCCCAAGCTTAAACCTTTTCTTGTCCTCAAGCAATTCAGTTGATAAACTGAAAGTGATAAGGAAAAGCTTTTACACACTCTGTTTGCTCTTGTTGTTGTAAATATGTAAAGCCAACATTCAAGTTTTCAGCAAAGATTATGACTAACCACATTCACAATAACGCTTAGGTCTCAAATTTAGTCATATCAATGGCATAATCAACTAGCGAGCAATAATAATAAATCTCGGATGACAACACTTTCTCAAAACAATCATAATACGATATAACAAGATGGCATCTCGCTAGCCCTTTCTGAGACCGCAAAACATAAATGTAGAGCACCTTTAAAGATCAAGGACTGACTAGACATTGTAATTCATGGTAAAAGAGATCCAGTCAAGTCATACTCAATGTAAACTAATAGTAATGAATGCAAATGAGAACAGTGATCTCCAACTGGTGCTTTTTAATAAGAGGATGATGACTCAACATGAAAGTAAATAGATAGGCCCTTCGCAGAGGGAAGCAGGGATTTGTAGAGGTGCCAGAGCTCGGTTTTGAAATAGAGGTGAATAATATTTTGAGCGGTATACTTTCATTGTCAACATAACAACCAAGAGATGGCGATATCTTCCATGCCACACACATTATAGGCGGTTCCCAAACAGAATGGTAAAGTTTATTGTAATGCCCCAGATGTAACTTTCCCTTTTTTGTACTCCAACTCTTGCCGTTTCCGGCGTTAACTTATATTTATTTCTCGGGTTCGGTCTTTGTCTCCGTGTGTTATTGTCTTTGTCATGCATCTCATATCATGTCATCATGTGCATTGCATTTGCATACGTGTTCATCTCATGCATTCGAGCATTTTCCTCGTTGTCCGTTTTGCATTCCGGCGCTTCATTCTCCTCCGGTGGTCATTTCTAGCTTTCTTTCGTGTGTGGGGATCAAACATTTCCGGATTGGACCGAGACTTGTCAAGCGGCCTTGGTTTACTACCGGTAGACCGCCTGTCAAGTTTCGTATCATTTGGACTTCGTTTGATACTCCAACGGTTAACCGAGGGACCGATAAGGCCTCGTGTGTGTTGCAGCCCAACACCCCTCCAATTTGGCCCAAAACCCACCAAACTCTGCTCCATATCCTAGAGCGTTCAATCACGATCGCGTGGCCGAAAACTGCACCTCATTTGAACTCTCCTAGCTCCACTTATGCCTATAAATACCCC
>NC_041382.1:105755512-105760729 GCF_002162155.2 Triticum dicoccoides | reverse complement strand
GCGCCGCCGCGCCTCTCCTCCGTCCCCGCGCCCAGTGGCTGGAGCCACCCCGCCACTCGACACCGGCAAACGCCGCACCTCTCCGCCGCCCCGCCCGGCCCCGAGCCCGCGCCGCGGAGCCGCCGCCCGGTCGTCACCGACCTCGCCATCGCCGCCGCTACCCCGCCGCGCCTCGGATCTGGCCGGCCACGCCATCCGGCCTCCTCCTCTCAAAGCTCCGGCGATCCCCGACGAACTCCGGCGAAGAATCCGGCAACCTCGAAGTCCGTGCCCGTGAACAGTGCAGCCCCGAACTGGATCTAGATCTGAGCATCTCGGTTGACTCTCTTCCCGAAACCCTAATTTTTTATGCCTACTTTGACCGGCCGTATCTTTGCATCCGTATCTTCGTTTTGGACATATAGTATATCGAAATGTTCGTCTTGATGAGTACATCACTTCATTCCATTGCATCATTTTCATTTGAGTTCATCTTGATGCCTGAAATGCTCTTAGAAGGAGGCTTCGTGAGTTAATTGTCAGATCTGCTAGTTCATCTTAGACTTTTGTCATTTTTGCCATGAATATTGTGTGCATGATATGCCTGTGAGTCCTTCATATGTTTTGTTAAGGATTTTGTCTCCTTTCCAGAGGTGCAACCCATGAATTTTTAGGATGTGTGTGGTGACTTGTGCAAGCTCGCAAAGTGAGGCACCCGGTAAATCAGTTTTCAGGGACTTAGTAGTTTTCACTAAGTCTGGGATTATTTACTTCATGATGCCATATGTTCGTGTTGTTTCCTGGTGATCCGTGCCTCTTTTGAGGATGATCAGTAAAGGAGTTTTGTTAATCATGTTATGCTCTATCCATCCATGCCTTTGTTTGCAATTATGGAGCAACTAGCTTGAGTCAATCGAGCTCTACTTTTGCTTCGTTGTGAATCTGGGCAGATCGTCAACTTGTTTGCGATTTTGCCGATGTTATTGTAGTTGATCCGTGCATGCTATCCCATTGTTCCTGCCATGTCTAGCTTGCATTTTATGCCTTCTTAATGGATGTATGCTTGCCTTGCCATGACTTGCACCGTGGTGAGTGCATCGAGCTCGTTTACGTGCCTTCGTGAGTTATATTTCAGCATGTCTCAGTTTTCACTAAGTTTGAAAACTGATTGTGTTTTAGCTATGTTCGTGTGCCCGTTAGTATATTTTGTGAACCCTTTTGGCCCTAGGTCACTTTGGGTCTTTTGTTAAGCTTGTCGAGTAGCTCCATGCCATGTTCTTACTTGTCTTAATCAAGTCATGTTTCATGTTGTTTTGCTGCTCCGAAGACGGCTTCGTGATCTGAAATTCCAGACAAGTGTTAATTTCACTAAGTCTGAAATCTGTTTTGCATTTGCGTTTTTGCCATGCTTGTTTGAACCTCATAATGGATGAATTGGCCGTGGCTCAGTGCTAGTCTTTTGTTAAGCATCTTCTGTGTATCCCTGCCATGTATTTTGTTGTCATGTTTGGTGGCTGTAGCATGTTCTTTTCGTTGCATTTAGATGCCTACTTGCTGTAAATCGCAGGCCGGTGTCAATTTTTGAATTGCTTGCCATTTCCAAACCGTAACTCCGATTCCGGCGTTCTTTATATCGTTTTCAAGCGATTTCATATCATATTTCCAGTGGCACCCTTGGAATTCCAAGTCGAGGCCAGGTCCATGCATTTCCTGTCATATCTTGCATTTTGCATCCCGCATCGCATCCCGCATAGCATATCATCATTTCATCATATTGCTTGTTCTTGCACGTGGTTGAATGTATCCTTGTTGCTTGTTTGTCTTGTTTGGGTAGAGTCGGGAGACGAGTTCGCTAACAAGGAGCCCATTGAGTTTGCTCTTGTGGATCCAGTCAACTCTGACAACTGTGCAGGCAGCTTGATCATACCCTCGAAATCACTACTATCTTTGCTATGCTAGTTTGCTCGCTCTTTTGCTATGCCAATGCTATGATGCCTACCTTTTGCTTGTCAGCCTCCCAAATTGCCATGTCAAACCTCCAACCCACCATTGTCCTAGCAAACCGTTGATTGGCTATGTTACCGCTTTGCTCAGCCCCTCTTATAGCGTTGCTAGTTGCAGGTGAAGATTGGAGGTCGTTCCTTGTTGGAACATCATTTATTTACTTGTTGGGATATCATTATATTGCTATGTTATCTTAATGCATCTATATACTTGGTAAAGGGTGGAAGGCTCGGCCTCTCGCCTAGTGTTTTGTTCCACTCTTGCCGCCCTAGTTTCCGTCATATCGGTGTTATGTTCCCGGATTTTGTGTTCCTTACGTGGTTGGATTATAATGGGAACCCCTTAATATTTCGCCTTGATTAAAGCTTTTCCAGCAATGCCCAACATTGGTTTTACCATTCGCCACCTAGCCTTTTCTTTCCCTTGGGTTCTGCAGACTCAAGGGTCATCTTATTTTAACCCCCCCCCCCGGGCCAGTGCTCCTCTGAGTGTTGGTCCACCTGTCAGCTGCCAGTGGCCACCAGGGGCAACTCTGGGCTGGCCTACCCGTACCTAAGACAATCTGAGTGTGCCCTAAGAAAGAGATATGTGCAGCTCCTATCGGGATTTGTCGGCACATTCGGGCGGTGTTGCTGGTCTTGTTTTAACCTGTCGAAGTGTCTTGAGTTATCGAGATACCGAGTCTGATCGAAACGTCTTGGGAGGAGGTCTATTCCTTCGTTGACCGTGAGAGCTTGTCATGGGCTAAGTTGGGACTCCCCTGCAGGGATTGAACTTTCGAAAGCCGTGCCCGCGGTTATGGGCAGATGGGAATTTGTTAATGTCCGGTTGTAGATAACTTGAACCTTAATTAATTAAAATGAATCAACTGAGTGTGTTACTGTGATGGCCTCTTCTCGGCGGAGTCCGGGAAGTGGACACGGTGTTGGAGTTATGCTTGCGCAGGTTGTTCTTCTAGATTCTCGCTCGCGCTTTGCCTCCTCTTCTCGCTCTCTTTTGCGTATAAGATAGCCACCACATATGCTAGTCGCTTGCTGCAGCTCCACATATATATTTGCCTATCCTTCCTATAAGCTTAAATAGTCTTGATCGCGAGGGTGCGAGATTGCTGAGTCCCTGTGGCTCACAGATACTATAACTCCAGATGCTGGTCCAGGTGATTCCGCTCCAGGTGACGAGTACGAGCTCAAGTGGGAGTTCGACGAAGACTCTCAGCGTTACTATGTGTCTTTTCCTGATGATCAGTAGTGGTGCCTAGTTGGGGTTTGATTCGGGGCCTTGTCGCATGTTGGGTTCTTTTCTATTTTGGCGCCGTAGTCGGGCCATGAGTGTTTGAATGATGGATGTTATTTATGTACTTTGATGTGACGTGGCGAGTGTAAACCAACTATGTATCTCCCCCTTTTATTATACATTACATGGGATGTTGTGATGATTGCCTAACTTGCGACATTGCTTTCAATGCGGTTATGTCTCTAAGTCGTGCCTCGACACGTGGGAGCTATAGCCGCATCGAGGGCGTTACAAGTTGGTATCAGAGCCTTCCCCGACCTTAGGAGCCCCATTGCTTGATCGTTTTTAGCAGCCGAGTTGTGTCTAGAAAAATGTTTTGAGTCTTTAGGAATTATATATCGGAGAGTTTAGGAATTCTTTTTACTTCCCAGTCTCCTCATCGCTCTGGTAAGGCATCCTGATGTAGAGTTTTGACTCTTCTCTTCTAAAATTTCACTAAAAAAAATTAGGATCACGCGAGTATCTTGGAATCGTTCCGATGGCTTATGATGAGAACATTGTCTTGGTGCCTCCTGTCAGGGGTTTAGTGGAAGTGTCCCGGGGAGTTGAGCTCTCAGGTGTTGTCATCATAATTTTATCGTTGCAATTCTGGAATACTTGAGATATGTTCGCCGACATCGAAAATCTCTTTTATGCAGTTCGTTGGTGAGATAACCTCGACGCCACCCAGTACTAGGGCGGGAGTTCGGGAGTATCGCCATAACTTGTATAACGGATGCTTTTCGAAGGTTGAGGTAGATGGTTTCCAAAGGCTTCTTGGTTATGTGTTGAAGGATGGATACAGCTGGATGTAGGAATTGCTAGTTTGGGTGAGATATTATGCTTCCCCTGTATCCCCAACACCTGATTGCATAACCAGAAAAGTTCGGGAGTTTCATAGGTGGGAATTCTCGTAGCTCTAGTTCTTCTTCCACGGATATTGGTTTGAGATTGGGATTTCTTACCGATTATTCGTTCTTGAGCCGTAGCTTGTTGATTTAATTCTTCTACCTTAATTTTACGTGGCTTCTCAATTTATGGATATGTGACCATTTCAAGAGGAATGCATTCGTTCATTTTGTTCGGATGTGAAGACTATGTCAAGTGGTCACACCATTCCGACCGTGAAGCTACCTGGGAACGGGAGGATCACCTCTGTTCTGAGTACCCGGAGTTCTTTCAGTCCTAGATCTCGGGACGAGATCCTTTCGTAGTGGTGGAGTGTTGTAACGCCCCAGATGTAACTTTCCCTTTTTTGTACTCCAACTCTTGTCGTTTCCGGCGTTAAGTTATATTTATTTCTCGGGTTCGGGTCTTTGTCTCCATGTGTTATTGTCTTTGTCATGCATCTCATATCATATCATCATGTGCATTGCATTTGCATACGTGTTCATCTCATGCATTCAAGCATTTTCCCCGTTGTCCGTTTTGCATTCCGGCGCTTCATTCTCCTCCGGTGGTCATTTCTAGCTTTCTTTCGTGTGTGGGGATTAAACATTTCCGGATTGGACCAAGACTTGCCAAGCGGCCTTGGTTTACTACCGGTAGACCGCCTGTCAAGTTTCGTATCATTTGGACTTCGTTTGATACTCCAACGGTTAACCGAGGGACCGATAAGGCCTCGTGTATGTTGCAGCCCAACACCCCTCTAATTTGGCTCAAAACCCACCAAACTCTGCTCCATATCCTCGAGCGTTCGATCACGATCGCGTGGCCGAAAACCGCACCTCATTTGGACTCTCCTAGCTCCACTTATGCCTATAAATAGCCCCCCCCCGTTTTCGGATCATCTCCCCCTCTCGAAACCCTAAAAATCGGATCCGCCGCGCACCGGACGTGTCCGGCCGCGCCGGACTTTGTCCGCCACGCCGCCGCAGCCAACCGCCTCCCGCCACGTGGCCCGCGCCACTTGCGTCCGCCGCTGGCCCGCCAGGCCCATCCCTGGCCCCCGCGCTGCCTTGT
>NC_041382.1:105749963-105755086 GCF_002162155.2 Triticum dicoccoides | reverse complement strand
CCATCGCCGCCGCTACCCCGCCGCGCCTCGGATCCGGCCGGCCCCGCCGTCCGGCCTCCTCCTCTCCAAGCTCCGGTGATCCCCGACGAACTCCGGCGAAGAATCCGGCGACCTCGAAGTCCGTGCCCGTGAACAGTGCAGCCCCGATCTGGATCTAGATCTGAGCATCTCGGTTGACTTTCTCTTCCCGAAACCCTAATTTTTTATGCCTACTTTGACCGGCCGTATCTTTGCATCCGTAACTCCGTTTTGGACATATAATATACCGTAATGTTCGTCTCGATGAGTATATCATTTCATTTCATTGCATCATTTTCATTTGAGTTCATCTTGATGCCCGAAATGCTGTTAGAAGGAGGCTCCGTGAGTTAATTGTTACATCTGCTAGTTCAACTTAGACTTTTGTCATTTTTTCCATGATTATTCTGTGCATGATATGCCTGTGAGTCCTTCATATGTTTTGTTAAGGATTTTGTCTTCTTTCCAGAGGTGCAACCCATGCATTTTTAGCATGTGTGTGGTGACTTGTGCAAGCTTGCAAAGTAAGGCACCCGGTAAATCTGTTTTCAGGGACTTAGTAGTTTTCACTAAGTCTGGGATTATTTAGTTCATGATGCCATATGTTCGTGTTGTTTCCTGGTGATCCGTGCCTCTTTTGAGGATGATCAGTAAAGGAGTTTTGTTAATCATGTTATGCTCTATCCATCCATGCCTTTGTTTGCAATTATGGAGCACCTAGCTTGAGTCAATCGAGCTCTACTTTTGCTTCGTTGTGAATCTGGGCAGATCGTCAACTTGTTTGCGATTTTGCCGATGTTATTGTAGTTGATCCGTGCATGCTATGCCATTGTTCCTGCCATGTCTAGCTTGCATTTTATGCCTTCTTAATGGATGTATGCTTGCCTTGCCATGACTTGCACCGTTGTGAGTGCATCGAGCTCGTTTACGTGCCTTCGTGAGTTATATTTCAGCATGTCTCAGTTTTCACAAAGTCTGAAAACTAATTGTGTTTTAGCTATGTTCGTGTGCCCGTTAGCATATTTTGTGAACCCTTTTGGCCCTAGGTCACTTTGGGTCTTTTCTTAAGCTTGTTGAGTAGCTCCATGCCATGTTCTTACTTGTCTTAATCAAGTCATGTTTCATGTTGTTTTGCTGCTCCGAAGACGGCTTCGTGATCTGAAATTCCAGACAAGTGGTAATTTCACTAAGTCTGAAATCTGTTTTGCATTTGCGTTTTTGCCATGCTTGTTTGAACCTCATAATGGATGAATTGGCCGTGGCTCAGTGCTAGTCTTTTGTTAAGCATCTTCTGTGCATCCCTGCCATGTATTTTGTTGTCATGTTTGGTGGCTGTAGCATGTTCTTTCGTTGCATTTAGATGCCTACTTGCTGTAAATCGTAGGCCGGTGTCAATTTTTGAATCGCTTGCCATTTCCAAACCGTAACTCCGATTCCGGCGTTCTTTATATCGTTTTCAAGCGATTTCATATCATATTTCCAGTGGCACCCTTGGAATTCCAAATCGAGGCCAGGTCCATGCATTTCCTGTCATATCTTGCATTTTGCATCCCGCATCGCATCCCGCATAGCATATCATCATTTCATCATATTGCTTGTTCTTGCACGTGGTTGAATGTATCCTTGTTGCTTGTTTGTCTTGTTTGGGTAGAGCCGGGAGACGAGTTCGCTAACGAGGAGCCCATTGAGTTTGCTCTTGAGGATCCAGTCAACTCTGACAACTGTGCAGGCAACATGATCATACCCTCGAAATCACTACTATCTTTGCTATGCTAGTTTGCTCGCTCTTTTGCTATGCCAATGCTACGATGCCTACCTTTTGCTTGTCAGCCTCCCAAATTGCCATGTCAAACCTCTAACCCACCATTGTCCTAGCAAACCGTTGATTGGCTATGTTACCGCTTTGCTCAGCCCCTCTTATAGCGTTGCTAGTTGCAGGTGAAGATTGGAGGCCGTTCCTTGTTGGAACATCATTTATTTACTTGTTGGGATATCATTATATTGCTATGTTATGTTAATGCATCTATATACTTGGTAAAGGGTGGAAGGCTCGGCCTCTCGCCTAGTGTTTTGTTCCACTCTTGCCGCCCTAGTTTCCGTCATATCGGTGTTATGTTCCCGGATTTTGCGTTCCTTACGTGGTTGGGTTATAATGGGAACCCCTTGATATTTCGCCTTGATTAAAGCTTTTCCAGCAATGCCCAAAATTGGTTTTACCATTCGCCACCTAGCCTTTTCTTTCCCTTGGGTTCTGCAGACTCAAGGGTCATCTTATTTTAAACCCCCCCCCCCCGGAGCAGTGCTCCTCTGAGTGTTGGTCCACCTGTCAGCTGCCAGTGGCCAGCAGGGGCAACTCTGGGCTGGCCTACCCGTACCTAAGACAATCTGAGTGTGCCCTGAGAAAGAGATATGTGCAGCTCCTATCGGGATTTGTCGGCACATTCGGGCGGTGTTTCTGGTCTTGTTTTAACCTGTCGAAGTGTCTTGAGTTACCGAGATATCGAGTCTGATCGGAACGTCTTGGGAGGAGGTCCATTCCTTTGTTGACCGTGAGAGCTTGTCATGGGCTAAGTTGGGACTCCCCTGCAGAGATTGAACTTTCGAAAGTCGTGCCCGCGGTTATGGGCAGATGGGAATTTGTTAATGTCCGGTTGTAGATAACTTGAACCTTAATTAATTAAAATGAATCAACTGAGTGTGTTACCGTGATGGCCTCTTCTCGGCGGAGTCCTGGAAGTGGACACGGTGTTGGAGTTATGCTTGCGCAGGTTGTTCTTCTAGATTCTCGCTCGCGCTTTGCCTCCTCTTCTCGCTCTCTTTTGCGTATAAGATAGCCACCACATATGCTAGTCGCTTGCTGCAGTTCCACATATATATTTGCCTATCCTTCCTATAAGCTTAAATAGTCTTGATCGCGAGGGTGCGAGATTGCTGAGTCCCTGTGGCTCACAGATACTATAACTCCAGATGCTGGTCCAGGTGATTCCGCTCCAGGTGACGAGTACGAGCTCAAGTGGGAGTTCGACGAAGACTCTCAGCGTTACTACGTGTCTTTTCCTGATGATCAGTAGTGGTGCCTAGTTGGGGTTTGATTCGGGGCCTTGTCGCATGTTGGGTTCTTTTCTATTTTGGCGCTGTAGTCGGGCCATGAGTGTTTGAATGATGGATGTTATTTATGTACTTTGATGTGACGTGGCGAATGTAAGACAACTATGTATCTCCCCCTTTTATTATACATTACATGGGATGTTGTGATGATTGCCTAACTTGCGACATTGCTTTCAATGCGGTTATGTCTCTAAGTCGTGCCTCGACACGTGGGAGCTATAGCCGCATCGAGGGCGTTACAAGTTGGTATCAGAGCCTTCCCCGACCTTAGGAGCCCCATTGCTTGATCGTTTTTATCAGCCGAGTTGTGTCTAGAAAAATGTTTTGAGTCTTTAGGAATTATATATCGGAGAGTTTAGGAATTCTTTTTACTTCCCAGTCTCCTCATCGCTCTGGTAAGGCATCCTGACATAGAGTTTTGACTCTTCTCTTCTCAAATTTCACTAAAAAAAATTTTAGGATCACGCGAGTATCTTGGAATCGTTCCGATGGCTTATGATGAGAACATTGTCTTGGTGCCTCCTGTCAGGGGTTTAGTGGAAGTGTCCCGGGGAGTTGAGCTCTCAGGTGTTGTCATCATAATTTTATCGTTGCAATTCTGGAATACTTGAGATATGTTCGTCGACATTGAAAATCTCTTTTACGCAGTTCGTTGGTGAGATAACCTCGACGCCACCCAGTACTGGGGCGGGAGTTCGGGAATATCGCCATAACTTGTATAATGGATGCTTTTCGAAGGTTGAGGTAGATGGTTTCCGAAGGTTTCTTGGTTATGTGTTGAAGGATGGATACAGCTGGATGTAGGAATTGCTAGTTTGGGTGAGATATTATGCTTCCCCTGTATCCCCAACACCTGATTGCATAACCGGAAAAGTTCGGGAGTTTCATAGGTGGGAATTCTCGTAGCTCTAGTTCTTCTTCCACGGATATTGGTTTGAGATTGGGATTTCTTACCGATTATTCGTTCTTGAGCCGTACCTTGTTGATTTAATTCTTCTACCTTAATTTTACGTGGCTTCTCAATTTATGGATATGTGACCATTTCAAGAGGAATGCATTCGTTCATTTTGTTCGGATGTGAAGACTATGTCAAGTGGTCACACCATTCCGACCGTGAAGCTACCTGGGAACGGGAGGATCACCTCCGTTCTGAGTACCCAGAGTTCTTTCAGTCCTAGATCTCGGGACGAGATCCTTTCGTAGTGGTGGAGTGTTGTAACGCCCCAGATGTAACTTTCCCTTTTTTGTACTCCAACTCTTGTCGTTTCCGGCGTTAAGTTATATTTATTTCTCGGGTTCGGGTCTTTGTCTCCATGTGTTATTGTCTTTGTCATGCATCTCATATCATGTCATCATGTGCATTGCATTTGCATACGTGTTCATCTCATGCATTCAAGCATTTTCCCCGTTGTCCGTTTTGCATTCCGGCGCTTCATTCTCCTCCGGTGGTCATTTCTAGCTTTCTTTCGTGTGTGGGGATTAAACATTTCCGGATTGGACCGAGACTTGCCAAGCGGCCTTGGTTTACTACCGGTAGACCGCCTATCAAGTTTCGTATCATTTGGACTTCGTTTGATACTCCAACGGTTAACCGAGGGACCGATAAGGCCTCGTGTGTGTTGCAGCCCAACACCCCTCCAATTTGGCCCAAAACCCACCAAACTCTCCTCCATATCCTAGAGCGTTCGATCACGATCGCGTGGCCGAAAACCGCACCTCATTTGGACTATCCTAGCTCCACTTATGCCTATAAATAGCCCCCCCGTTTTTGGATAATCTCCCCCTCTCGAAACCCTAAAAATCGGATCCGCCGTGCAGCGGACGTGTCCGGCCACGCCGAACTTTGTCTGCCCCGCCGCCGCAGCCAACCACCTCCCGCCATGTGGCCCGCGCCACTCGCCTCCACCGCTGGCCCGCCAGGCCCATCCCTGGCCCCCGCGCTGCCTCGTCCGGGCCGCCGCCTCCTCGCCCGAGCGCCGCCGCCTCTCTCCTCCGTC
>NC_041382.1:105725959-105749691 GCF_002162155.2 Triticum dicoccoides | reverse complement strand
CACTCGACGCCGGCGACCGCAGCACCTCGCCGCCACCCCGCCCGGCTACGAGCCCGCGCCGCCGAGCCGCCACCCGGTCGCCACCGACCTCGCCATCGCCGCCGCTACCCCGTCGCGCCTCGGATCCGGCCGGCCCCACCATCCGGCCTCCTCCTCTCCAAGCTCCGGCGATCCCCGACGAACTCCGGCGAAGAATCCGGCGACCTCGAAGTCCGTGCCCGTGAACAGTGCAGGCCCGATCTGGATCTAGATCTGAGCATCTCGGTTGACTTTCTCTTCCCGAAACCCTAATTTTTATGCCTACTTTAACCGGTCGTATCTTTGCATCCGTAGCTCCATTTTGGACATATAGTATATCAAAATGTTTGCCTCGATGAGTACATCATTTCATTCCATTGCATCATTTTCATTTGAGTTCATCTTGATGCCCGAAATGCTGTTAGAAAGAGGTTTCTTGAGTTAATTGTCAGATCTGCTAGTTCATCTTAGACTTTTGTCATTTTTGCCATGATTATTGTGTGCATAATATGCCTTTGAGTCCTTCATATGTTTTGTTAAAGATTTTGTCTTCTTTCCAGAGGTGCAAGCCATGCATTTTTAGGATGCGTGTGGTGACTTGTGCAAGCTTGCAAAGTGAGGCACCCGGTAAATCTGTTTTCAGGGACTTAGTAGTTTTCACTAAGTCTGGGATTATTTAGTTCATGATGCCATATGTTCGTGTTTTTTCCTGGTGATCCGTGCCTATTTTGAGAATGATCAGTAAAGGAGTTTTGTTAATCATGTTATGCTCTATCCATCCATGCCTTTGTTTGCAATTATGGAGCATCCTAGCTTGAGTGAATCAAGCTCTACCTTTGCTTCGTTCTGAATCTAGGCAGATCGTCAACTTGTTTGCGATTTTGCCGATGTTATTGTAGTTGATCCGTGCATGCTATGCCATTGTCCTGCCATGTCTAGCTTGCATTTTATGCCTTCTTAATGGATGTATGATTGCCTTGCCATGACTTGCACCGTGGTGAGTGCATCGAGCTCGTTTATGTGCCTTCGTGAGTTATATTTCAGCGTGTCTCAGTTTTCACTAAGTCTGAAAACTGATTGTGTTTTAGCTATGTTCGTGTGCCCGTTAGTATATTTTGTGAACCCTTTTGGCCCTAGGTCACTTTGGGTCTTTTGTTAAGCTTGTTGAGTAGCTCCATGCCATGTTCTTACTTGTCTTAATCAGGTCATGTTTCATGTTGTTTTGCTGCTCCGAAGAGGGCTTCGTGATCTGAAATTCCAGACAAGTGTTAATTTCACTAAAGTCTGAAATCTGTTTTGCATTTGCGTTTTTGACATGCTTGTTTGAACCTCATAATGGATGAATTGGCCGTGGCTCAGTGCTAGTCTTTTGTTAAGCATCTTCTGTGCATCCTTGCCATGTATTTTGTTGTCATGTTTGGTGGCTGTAGCATGTTCTTTTCGTTGCATTTAGATGCCTACTTGCTGTAAATCGCAGGCCGGTGTCAATTTTTGAATCGCTTGCCATTTCCAAACCGTAACTCCGATTCCAGCGTTCTTTATATCGTTTTCAAGCGATTTCATATCATCTTTCCAATGGCACCCTTGGAATTCCAAGTCGAGGCCAGGTCCATGCATTTCCTGTCATATCTTGCATTTCGCATCCCGCATCGCATCCCGCATAGCATATCATCATTTCATCATATTGCTTGTTCTTGCACGTGGTTGAATGTATCCTTGTTGCTTGTTTGTCTTGTTTGGGTAGAGCCGGGAGACGAGTTCGCTAACAAGGAGCCCGTTGAGTTTGCTCTTGAGGATCCAGTCAACTCTGACAACTGTGCAGGCAACATGATCATACCCTCGAAATCACTACTATCTTTGTTATGCTAGTTTGCTCGCTCTTTTGCTATGCCAATGCTACGATGCCTACCTTTTGCTTGTCAACCTCCCAAATTGCCATGTCAAACCTCTAACCCACCATTGTCCTGGCAAACCGCTGAATGGCTATGTTACCGCTTTGCTCAGCCCCTCTTATAGTGTTGCTAGTTGCAGGTGAAGATTGGAGGCCGTTCCTTGTTGGAACATCATTTATTTACTTGTTGGGATATCATTATATTGCTATGTTATCTTAATGCATCTATATACTTGGTAAAGGGTGGAAGGCTCGGCCTCTCGCCTAGTGTTTTGTTCCACTCTTGCCGCCCTAGTTTCCGTCATATCGGTGTTATGTTCCCGGATTTTGCGTTCCTTACGCGGTTGGGTTATAATGGGAACCCCTTGATATTTCGCCTTGATTAAAGCTTTTCCAGCAATGCCCAACATTGGTTTTACCATTCGCCACCTAGCCTTTTCTTTCCCTTGGGATCTGCAGACTCAAGGGTCATCTTATTTTAACCCCCCACCCCGGGCCAGTGCTCCTCTGAGTGTTGGTCTACCTGTCAGCTGCCGGTGGCCACCAGGGGCAACTCTGGGCTGGCCTACCCGTACCTAAGACAATCTGAGTGTGCCCTGAAAAAGAGATATGTGCAGCTCCTATCGGGATTTGTCGGCACATTCGGGCGGTGTTACTGGTCTTGTTTTAACCTGTCAAAGTGTCTTGAGTTACCGAGATACCGAGTCTGATCGGAATGTCATGGGAGGAGGTCTATTCCTTCGTTGACCATGAGAGCTTGTCATGGGCTAAGTTGGGACTCCCCTACAGGGATTGAACTTCCGAAAGCCGTGCCTGCGGTTATGGGCAGATGGGAATTTGTTAATGTCCGGTTGTAGATAACTTGAACCTTAATTAATTAAAATGAATCAACTGAGTGTGTTACCATGATGGCCTCTTCTCGGCGGAGTCCTGGAAGTGGACACGGTGTTGGAGTTATGCTTGCGCAGGTTGTTCTTCTAGATTCTCGCTCGCGCTTTGCCTCCTCTTCTCGCTCTCTTTTGCGTATAAGATAGCCACCACATATGCTAGTCGCTTGCTGCAGCTCCACATATATATTTGCCTATCCTTCCTATAAGCTTAAATAGTCTTGATCGCGAGGGTGCGAGATTGCTGAGTCCCTGTGGCTCATAGATACTATAACTCCAGATGCAGGTCCAGGTGATTCCGCTCCAGGTGACGAGTACGAGCTCAAGTGGGAGTTCGACGAAGACTCTCAGCATTACTATGTGTCTTTTCCTGATGATCAGTAGTGGTGCCTAGTTGGGGTTTGATTCGGGGCCTTGTCGCATGTTGGGTTCTTTTCTATTTTTGCGCCATAGTCGGGCCATGAGTGTTTGAATGATGGATGTTATTTATGTACTTTGATGTGACTTGGCGAGTGTAAGCCAACTATGTATCTACCCCTTTTATTATACATTACATGGGATGTTGTGATGATTGCCTAACTTGCGACATTGCTTTCAATGCGGTTATGTCTCTAAGTCGTGCCTCGACACGTGGGAGCTATAGCCGCATCGAGGGCGTTACATTTATACCCCCCTTCCACCAACAAGCATCAATCCATGGCTTGCTCGAAACAATGAGTGCCTCCAACTAACAAGAGTCCCAAGGGGAGTTTTGTTTGCAATTATTTTGATTTGATTTGTATAAAGCATGGGACTGGGCATCCCGGTGACCAGCCATTTTTCTCGTGAATGAGGAGCGGAGTTCACTCCTCTTGAGAATAACCCGCCTAACATGGAAGATACAGACAGCCCTAGTTGATACATGATCTATTCGAGCATACAAAACAGGATATTTATTTGAAGGTTTAGAGTTTGGCACATACTAATTTACTTGGAACGGCAGGTAGATACCGTATATAGGTAGGTATGGTGGACTCATGTGGAATAATTTTGTGGTCTATAGGATTGGATCCACAAGCAGTATTCCCGCTTAGTATAGGTGAAGGCTAGCAAAAGACTGGGAAGCGACCAGCTAGAGAGCGACAACAGTCATGAACATGCATGAAAATTAATCAACACCGAATGTAAGCATGAGTAGGATATAATCCACCATGAACATAAATGTCGTGAAGGCTATGTTGATTTTGTTTCAACTACATGCATGAACATGTGCCAAGTCAAGTCACTTAAATCATTCAGAGGAGGATACCACCCTATCATACCACATCATAACCATTTTAATAGCATGGTGGCACGCAAGGTAAACCATTATAAGCTCCTAGCTAATCAAGCATGGCACAAAAAACTATGATCTCTAGTTGTCATTGCAAACATGTTTATTCATAATAGGCGGAATGAGGAACTATGAACTAATCATATTTACAAAAACAAGAGAGGTCGATTTCATACCATCTTTTCTCATCTTAGTCAGTCGATCATATATCGTCATAATTGCCTTTCACTTGCACGACTGAATGATGTGAATAATAATAATAGTGCACATGCATTGGACTAAGCTGGAATCTGCAAGCATTCAATAAATAGGAGAAGACAAGGCAATATGGGTTCTTTTGTCAGATCAACAATAATGCATATAAGAGCCACTTCAACAATTTAATTATGGTCTTCTCCTATCGACCCCCAAAGAAAAGAAATAAAACTATTTACACGGGAAAGCTCCCAACAAGCAAAAGAAGAACAGGAAATCTTTTTGGGTTTTCCTTTTTACTTACTACTACAATCATGGAAAGTAAACTAATTAAAAGCTACAACTAATTTTTTTGGTTTTTCTTAAGGTTTATTAAACACACAAGAAGAAAGCATAAAAAGGGAAATAAACTAGCATGGATGATACAATGAAAAAGTATGTGCACCGACATCTAGCAATGAGTGTGTGAACATGAATATAATGTCGGTGAGAAATACGTACTCCCCCAAGCTTAGGCTTTTGGCTTAAGTTGTTCTATGGCCACGGTTGGCCCGGCGGATATCCATAATAGTAGTTGGGGTCGTACTGAGATGAAGAGGACTCTGACTGCCACTGGTTGGCAATCATTTCCGGATCCCAATGGTAATTAGACTGTCGTGGAGGATCAACTTGTGGTTCCGGCTCTGGCTCTGTGGCTGATGTAGCGTTCCAATAGGCATGAACAGCCTCTAATGGAACAAGGTACTGGCCTGCAGATAAATCAAACAAGGAAGGAGCAGGCGATGTAATAGTCTCAGGATGATGTTTATCAAAGAACAATTTGTATTTAAGCTCTCCTTCCCTATTCTTAACAATAAAATCATGTGCCACCATACTCTTATAATCTAAATAAACATGAAGCAGCAATTTTTCTTCCTTCTCATAATGCCTAATAGGTATATTAAAATGTGCAGCTAGGCGTGAAGCATAGATGCCTCCAAAGATGGGGCCCTTTGTACGGTTCAAACTTAACTTTAGCAATGATGCCGCCCATACTAACAGAGTTATCACTGAATAAACCATGGAGCAAAATAATAATATCAGGAACACTAAGGTTTCCACAGTTTCCACGACCAATTAAGTAACAACTAGCAAATAATGTGAAATAGCATAAAACAGGAAAATGTATGCTAGTGATTCATGCGTCGGAAACCTTCCTTGTTTCCCCTACAGTGATGATATCAATAAACCCATCCACATCGCTGCGATGTGGTTCCTCTGTCGTGCCCACAAAAGGGACCAAACAAACTCGACAAAACTCATAAAGTGACATCTCCTCATGCTCATCATATAAATAAAACTCCACCGTAGGTGGTGAGCTCCTAGAATGGAAATGAAAGTTTTGCACAAAGATATTTGTGAGTAAGAGATACTGATCGCGTTGGTCGTGGAGGAGAGCGGTGAGGCCTACATTCTTAGCCAATTCATAAATCTCGGCTGCTCTCAAGAAATCATCGGAAGGCCATTCACACGACCGAACCTCTGCGGTGCGAGGCAGATTATATTTGGGCTTCGGTGTCTTTTCCTTCGAGCTTTGGCTCGATGAGCCCCTCAAAAGTCTCTTCATTATTTTCTGAAAAATTCTAAAATTTTTAGTAACTTCAAAATAAAAGTAAACCAAACTCAACAAAATTGATAGCAACTACTCCTACAAGTGCCTAGAGCCTATATCATGCATCGGAACTACTTGGAACCATATAAATTTGACATGCAAGCTCAAGAACATGGTCACCTAGGAAGCACAAATTTGCAATGAATAGAGCACTAGAACAAAAACTAATTGGACCAATGGAGGAGTCACATACCAAGGAACAATCTCCCCAAGCAGTTTTATGAGAGGTGATTTGAGCAAGGAGATCAAAAATGGCAGAAAAACGAGCTTGGACTCGGGTTTGAGCTGCTTATTCATGTTTGCGGGAGGAATAAGGAGTGTGTGGGTGAAAGGATAAGTGGAGGAGGGCCACTATGGGCCCACGAGGCAGGGGGCGCGCCTAGGGGTAGGGCGTGCCCTCCACCCTTGTGGCAGGTGGATGACCCCCCTACTATGTTCTCGGTGCCAAATATTCTCAAATATTCCAGAAAAAGTCATATTCAAATTTCAGGGCATTTGGAGAACTTTCATTTTCGGGCTATTTTTATATTGCACGGATAATCAGATAACAGACAGAAAATACTATTTTTATTTTATTTAATATAAATAACAGAAAGTAAAAGTGGGGTACAGAAGGTTGTGCCTTCTAGTTTCATCCATCTCATGCTCATCAAAAGGAATCCACAAACAAGGTTGATCAAGTCTTGTTAAGTAACTCATTCCGAATAACATGGAACCGGAGAAGTTTCGAATAACACTTTGTTACCTCGACGGGGATATGCACATCCCCAATAATAAGAATATCATATTTCTTTTTGACAGTAGGAAGAGGAAATTCAAAACCTCCAAATATAATCGATGGAATTTTTCCAATAGAGTTGATACCATGAACTTTAGGTTGTTTCCTCGGAAAGTGTAACGTATGCTCATTACCATTAACATGAAAAGTTACATTGCCTTTAGTGCAATCAATAACAGCCCCTGCAGTATTCAAAGAAGGGTCTTCCAAGAATAATAGACATACTATCGTCCTTGGGAATATCAAGAATAACAAAGTTTGTTAAAATAGTAACGTTTGCAACTACAATAGGCACATCCTCACAAATACCGACAGGTATAGCAGTTGATTTATCAGCCATTTGCAAAGATATTTCAGTAGGTGTCAACTTATTCAAATCAAGTCTATGATATAAATAGAGAGGCATAACACTAACACCGGCTCCAAGATCGCATAAAGCAGTTTTAACATAGTTTCTCTTAATAGAGCACGGTATAGTGGGTACTCCTGGATCTCCAAGTTTCTTTGGTATTCCACCCTCAAAAGTATAATTAGCAAGCATGGTGTAAATTTTAGTTTCCGGTATCTTTCTTTTATTTGTAACAATATCTTTCATATACTTAGCATAAGGATTCATTTTGAGCATATCAGTTAATCGCATACGCAAAAAGATAGGTCTAATCATATCAGCAAAGCACTCAAAGTCCTCATCATCCTTTTTCTTGGATGGTTTGGGAGGAAAAGGCATGGGTTTCTGAACCCAAGCCTCTCTTTCCTTTCCATGTTTCCTAGCAACAAAGCCTTTCTTATCATAACGTTGATTCTTTGATTGTGGGTTATCAAGATCAACAGCAGGTTCAATTTCTATATCATTATCATTGCTAGGTTGAGCATCATCATGAACATTATCAGTAACATTATCACTAGTTTCAGGTTCATTACCAGATTGTGTTTCACAATCAAAAATAGAAATATCATTTGGATTCTCAGATGGTTCAGCGATAGGTTTACTAGAAGCATGCAAAGTCCTATCATTTTTCTTTTTCTTCCTATTAGAAGGACTAGGTGCATCCACATTATTTCTCAGAGAATCTTGCTCAATTCTCTTAGGGTGGCCTTCAGGATACAAAAGTTCCTGAGTCATTCTACCACCTCTAGTCATAACTCTAACAGAATTATCATTATTCTTACTATTCAATTCATTGAGCAAATAACTTTGAGCATGTTTACTAATAAGTTTAAGGTCACCTTTAACATTAGCCATATAATCACCCAAGTGTTCAAGCATATCTGAATTGTATTTCAATTGTCTACCAAAATAAGGATTAAAATCTTCTTGCTTAGCCATAAATTTATCAAACTCATCTAAGCATGGGCTAGCAAACTTAGTAAATGGGATTTCAGCTTTATCATATCTATAGAGAGAATTTACCTTTACTACCTATGTCGGGTTATCAAGACCACGAGTTTCTTCAATAGGTCAAGGATTAAGATCATATGTTTCTTCAACAGGCGGTAAATTAAGACCATGTATTTCTTCAATAGGAAGTAAATTCTTAACATCTTCAGCTTTAATACCTTTTTCTTTCATAGATTTCTTTGGCTCTTGCATATCTTCAGGACTGAGAAATAGAATACCTCTCTTCTTCGGAGTTGTTTAGGAATAGGCTCGGGAACTGGCTCAGGAGGTGCCAATTATTTTTATTTTTCAACATATTATTCAATAGAATTTTAGCTTCATCCGGTATTCTTTCCCTGAAAACAGAACTAGCACAACTATCCAGGTAATCTCTAGAGGCATCGGTTAGTCCATTATAAAAGATATCAAGTATTTCATTTTTCTTAAGAGGATGATCAGGCAAAGCATTAAGTAATTTGAGAAGCCTCCCCCAAGCTTGTGGGAGACTGTCTTCTTCAATTCGCACAAAATTATATATATATATATATATATATATATATATATATATCCCTTAAAGCAGCTTGTTTCTTATGAGCAGGGAAATATTTAGCAGAGAAGTAATAAATCATATCCTGGGGACTACGCACACAACGAGGATCAAGAGAATTAAACCATATCTTAGCATCACCCTTTAATGAGAACGAAAATATTTTATGGATATAAAAGTAGCGAGTTCTCTCATCTTTAGTGAACAGGGTAGCAATATCATTTAATTTAGTAAGATGTGCCACAACAGTTTCAGATTCATAGCCATGGAAAGGATCAGATTCAACCAAAGTAATCATATTAGGATCAACAGAGAATTCATAATCCTTATCAGTAAGACAGATAGGTGAAGTAGCAAAAGCAGGGCCAGGTTTCATCCTAGCATTTAGAGATTGCTTATTCCATTTAGCTAATAACCTCTTGAGTTCGTATCTATATTTGGAAGCTAAAATAGCTAAAGAAGCTTCTTTACCAAAAACATAATTAACCTTTAGGAATAAGAGGCAAGTCTTCATCATCACTTTAATCAGTATTATCAGATTCAATATTTTCATTCTCTCTAGCCCTAGCAAGTTGTTCATCAAGAAATTCACTAAGTGGCAAAGTAGTATCAAGCATAGAAGTAGTTTCATCATAAGTATCATGCATAGCCGAAGTGGCATCATCAATAACATGCGACATATCAGAACAAATAGCAGAAGCAGGTTTAGGTGTCGTAAGCTTACTCATAACAGAAGGTGAATCAAGTGCAGAGCTAGATGGCAGTTCCTTACCTCCCCTCGTAGTTGAGGGATAAATCTTGGTTTTAGGATCTCTCAAGTTCTTCATAATGATAAGCAGATATAAATCCCAAGTGACTCAAAGAATAGAGTTGTGCTCCCCGGCAACGGCGCCAGAAAATAGTCTTGATAACCCAAATTTATTGATTCGACACAAGGGGAGCCAAAGAATATTCTTAAGTATTAGCAGCTGAGTTGTCAATTCAACCACACCTGGAAACTTAATATCTGCAGAAAAGTATTTAGTAGCAAAGTAATATGATAGTAGTGGTAATGGTAGAAAAAGTAATGTTTTTGGTATTTTGTGGTGATGATAGGAATAGCAATGGAAAAGAAAATAAGCAAAGAAAAATATGTGGAAAGCTCGTAGGCAATGGATCAGTGATGGACAATTATGCCAGATGCGGTTCATCATGTAACAGTCATAACCTAGGGTGACACAGAACTAGCTCCAGTTCATCAATGTAATGTAGGCATGTTTTACGAATATAGGCATACGTGCTTATGAAAAAGAACTTGCATGACATCTTTTGTCCTAGCCTCCCGTGGCAGCGGGGTCCTTACAGAAACTAAGGGATATTAAGGCCTCCTTTTAATAGAGTACCGAAACAAAGCATTAACACATAGTGAATACATGAACTCCTCAAATTATGGTCATCACCGGTACGTATCCTGATTATTGTCACTTCGGGGTTAACAGATCATAACACATAATAGGTGACTATAGACTTGCAAGATAAGATCAAGAACTCTCGTATATTGATGAAAACATAATAGGTTCAGATCTGAAATCATGGCACTTGGGCCCTAGTGACAAGCATTAAGCATAGCAAAGCCATAGCAACATCAATCTCAGAACATAGTGGATACTAGGGATCAAACCCTAACAAAACTTACTCGATGACATGATAGATCACATCCAACCCATCACCGTCCAGCAAGCCTACGATGGAATTACTCACGCACGGCGGTGAGCATCATGAAATTGGTGATGGAGGATGGTTGGTGATGACGATTGTGACGGATTCCCCTCTCTAGAGCCCCGAACGGACTCCAGATCAGCCCTCCGGAGAGGTTTTAGGGCTTGGCTGCGGCTCCGTATCGTAAAACGCGATGATTTCTTCTCTTTGATTTTTTTCTCCCCGAAACCAAATATATAGAGTTGGAGTTGAGGTCGGAGGAGCTCCAAGGGGCCCACAAGGTAGGGGGCGCGCCCTATGGGGGCAGGCGCGCCCCCCACCCTCGTGGACAACTGGTGGGCTCCCTGGTCTTCCTCTTTTGCAAGGATTTTTTATATTTTCCGAAAAGGTGTTTCGTGAAGTTTCAGGTCATGCCGAGAACTTTTGTTTCTGCACATAAATAACACCATGGTAATTCTGCTGAAAACAACGTCAGTCCGGGTTAGTTCCATTCAAATCATGCAAGTTAGAGTCCAAAACATGGGCAAAAGTGTTTGGAAAATTAGATACGACGGAGACGTATCAAGGGCGCGCCCAGGGGGTAGGCGCCCCCCACCCTCGTGGGCTCCTCGCAGCTCCACCGATGTACTTCTTCCTCCTATATATACCCATATACCCCAAAAACATCGAGGAGCAGCACGAAACCCTATTTCCACCGCCACAACCTTCTGTACCCGTGAGATCCCATCTTGGGGCCTTTTCCGGCACTCTGCCGGAGGGGGAATCGATCACAGAGGGCTTCTACATTAACACCACAGCCTCTCCGATGATGTGTGAGTAGTTTACCATAGACTTTCAGGTCCATAGTTATTAGCTAGATGGCTTATTCTCTCTCTTTGGATCTCAATACAAAGTTCTCCTTGATTCTCTTGGAGATCTATTCGATGTAATTCTTTTTGCGGTGTGTTTGTCGAGATCCGATGAATTGTGTGTTTATGATCAAGATTATCTATGAACAATATTTGATTCTTCTCTAAAATATTTTATGCATGATTTAAATATCTTTGCAAGTCTCTTTGAATTATCAGTTTGGTTTGGCCTACTAGATTGATCTTTCTTGCAATGGGAGAAGTGATTAGCTTTGGGTTCAATCTTGCGGTGTTCTTTGCCAGTGACAGCAGGGGCAGCAAGGCACGTATTATATTGTTGCCATCGAGGATAGAAATATGGGGTTTATATCATATTGCTTGAGTTTATCCCTCTACATCATGTCATCTTTCCTAATGCGTTACTCTATTCTTATGAACTTAATACTCTAGATGCATGCTGGATAGCGTCCGATGTGTGGAGTAATAGTAGTAGATGCAAGAACCATTTTGGTCTACTTGTCGCGGACGTGATGCCTATATACATGATCATGCCTAGACATTCTCATAATTATTCACTTTTCTATCAACTGCTCGACAGTAATTTGTTCACCCACCATAGAATTTGCTATCTTGAGAGAAGCCACTAGTGAAACCTATGGCCCCCGGGTCTATCTTCCATCATATTATTTTCATATCAACTTGCTATTTCTATTACTGTTTATTTTGCAATCTTTATTTTCCAATCTATATCATAAAAATACTAAAAATATTTATCTTATTATCTCTATCAGATCTCACTTTCGTAAATGACCGTGAAGGGATTGACAACCCCTTTATCGCGTTGGTTGCGAGGTTCTTGGTTGTTTGTGTAGGTACTAGGATACTTGCGTGTTACCTCCTACTGGATTGATACATTGGTTCTCAAAAACTGAGGGAAATACTTATGCTACTATGCTACATCACCCATTCCTCTTCAAGGGAAAACCAACGCATCCTCCAGAGGTAGCAAGAAGCATTTTTGGCTCCGTTGCCGGGGAGGTTGCACCAAGTCAAGTCAAGATTTGATCTACCAACAACTAGCCATTTTTTGGCGCCATCTACGCACAAGTCAATACATACGAAGTACCCATCGCAAACTCTTATCCCTCGCATTATATTATTTGCGATTTGCCTCTCGTTTTCCTCTCCCCCACTTCTAAAACGATTTTCGAAAACCTTTGCCTTTTCACTACTAGGGAAAAGCCTAGCAGCAGCGCATGTTCTAGGTAAATCAGTAGCACGGGGACCGGCGCTACTAATAACGCGCTACAGCTAACCCGTAGTAGCAGCGTGTGCATGCCAGCACTACTGCTATACAAGTGTAGCAGCAGCATGCTGCGTGGAAGCTCGCAACTACTAATAGCTCTAGCGCGCTTTGGCTGGACGCCCTACTACTACTGTCACGCTGCTGCTAACTTTTCTCCACTCGCTGCTGCTAATTTTAGTAGTTTTTGATTTTTTCTGCATATTTGTTTTGTATTTGAACAGGCTTTATACAAGAATCTTTAGCAGATACAAATGTCATCATGATACACATACAAATGACTGCGAGACCACAAATGTAATCATAGCATATACATACAAATAGTCTCATCATAATCATCATCCAACACAAACAGGTATCTCATCATCATCTCAAAAATAGCGATACGTGCAAGTCTCGAATACTTGCAACTACAACATCATCCATCTAAACAAAGGTATACGCGAGAAGAGCTATCACTATGAGTGAGAGCGGAACTATGCAGTACATGAGGCGGCGGTTAAGAGTCCTCTCTCGCGCTAGCATGAACCTCAAGTAACTAGCTTCTCCTTCTTGTCTGCTTTTGAAGCCTTTATGGCTGGTGCCCTAGACAACATTCACTTGCGCCTGACACTCATGCCACTCGTTGTACACCCCCGGAACCTTCCCTTTGTACATGACATAGCACTGCCATCTCGCCATCAAGAAACTAGGTACATGTTAGAGATGCATCTTCATTAAGAGGATGTACAATCATATGCAACAAAATATACTAGAGCAACACGAAAAATAAAAGGTTAGCAACTAGATGCAACATACAGTACGCAAACTAATTAACTAGAGGTACGTAGGTCATCGTACCCAAACTAACAAAGTAGCGTTACACAAGTTCGGCAGGGACCATGGACATAGCAAAGTTTCATTGCTACAGAAAGTATACAAGTTCAACCGACACATATCATCATCATCGGCATCGTAAATCACTAGAAGTTCCATCCTTCCCTATCATCGAGGATGGACCATAGCTTCTTGAACGGCTTGAGGTCATGACGTTGCGTGCCTATGCGAGTTTGGACGTCAGCTCGCGATATAGGGCCATGGTGGAACATCCCCTTTGAAGGAAATATGCCCTAGAGGCAATAATAAAGTTATTATTTATTTCCTTATATCATGATAAACGTTTATTATTCATGCTAGAATTGTATTAACCGGAAACATAATACATGTGTGAATACATAGACAAACAGAGTGTCACTAGTATGCCTCTACTTGACTAGCTCGTTGATCAAAGATGGTTATGTTTCCTAACCATAGACATGAGTTGTCATTTGATTAACGAGATCACATCATTAGGAGAATGATGTGATTGACTTGACCCATTCCGTTAGCATAGCACTTGATCGTTTAGTTTGTTGCTATTGCTTTCTTCATGACTTATACATGTTCCTATGACTATGAGATTATGCAACTCCCGTTTACCGGAGGAACACTTTGTGTGCTACCAAACGTCACAACGTAACTGGGTGATTATAAAGGTGCTCTACAGGTGTCTCCGAAGGTACTTGTTGGGTTGGCGTATTTCGAGATTAGGATTTGTCACTCCGATTGTCGGAGAGGTATCTCTGGGCACTCTCGGTAATGCACATCACTTAAGCCTTGCAAGCATTGCAACTAATAAGTTAGTTGCGGGATGATGTATTACGGAACGAGTAAAGAGACTTGCCGGTAACAAGATTGAAGTAGGTATTGAGATACCGATGATCGAATCTTGGGGAAGTAACATACCGATGACAAAGGGAACAATGTATGTTGTTATGCGGTCTGACCGATAAAGATCTTCGTAGAATATGTGGGAGCCAATATGAGCATCAAGGTTCCGCTATTGGTTATTGACCAGAGACATGTCTCGGTCATGTCTACAGAGTTCTCGAACCCATAGGGTCCGCACGCTTAAAGTTCGATGACGGTTATATTATGAGTTTATGTGTTTTGATGTACCGAAGCAATTTGGAGTCCCGGATGAGATCAGGGACATGACGAGGAGTCTCGAAATGGTCGAGATGTAAAGATCAATATATTGGACAACTATATTCGGACATTGGAAAGGTTCCGAGTGATTCGGGTATTTTTGGGAGTACCGGGGAGTTACGGGAATTCGTATTGGGCCTTAATGGGCCATACGGGAAAGGAGAGAAAGGCCTCAAAGGGTGGCCGCACCCCTCCCCATGGGCTGGTCCGAATTGGACTAGGGAGGGGGGCGCCCCCTTCCTTCCTTCTCCTTTTTCCTTCCCTTTCCTTCCCTCCTACTCCTACTACTTGGAAGGGCTCCTAGTTCTACTAGGAAAGGAGGAATCCTACTCCTGGTGGGAGTAGGACTCCCCTAGGGCGCGCCATAGAGAAGGCCGGCCCTCCCCCTCCTCCACTCCTTTATATACGTGCACAGGGGGCACCCCATAGACACAACAATTGATCCTTTGGATCTCTTAGCTGTGTGCGGTGCCCCCCTCCACCATAATCCACCTCGGTCATATCGTAGCGGTGCTTAGGAGAAGCCCTGCGTCTGTAGAACATCATCATCGTCACCACGCCGTCGTGCTGATGGAACTCTCCCTCAAAGCTTGGCTGGATTGGAGTTCGAGGGACGTCATCGAGTTGAACGTGTGCAGAACAAGGAGGTGCCGTGTGTTCGGTACTTGATCGGGCGGATCATGAAGACGTACGACTACATCAACCACGTTGTGCTAACGCTTCCGCTTTCGGTCTATGAGGGTACGTGGACACACTCTCCCCTCTCGTTGCTATGCATCACCATGATCTTGCGTGTGCGTATGATTTTTTTTGAAATTACTACGTTCCCCAACAGTGGTATCAGAGCGAGGTTTTATGCGTTGATGTAATACGCACGAGTAGAACACAAGTGAGTTGTGGGCGATATAAGTCATACTGCTTCCCAGCATGTCACACTTTGGTTCGGCGGTATTGTTGGATGAAGCGGCCCGGACCGACATTACGCGTACGTTTACGCGAGACTGGTTCTATCGACGTGCTTTGCACACAGGTGGCTGGCGGGTGTCAGTTTCTCCAACTTTAGTTGAACCGAGTGTGGCTACCCCCGGTCCCTGCGAAGGTTAAAACAGCACCAACTTGACAAACTATCATTGTGGTTTTGATGCGTAGGTAAGAACAGTTCTTGCTCATCCCGTAGCAGCCACGTATAACTTGCAACAACAAAGTAGAAGACGTCTAACTTGTTTTTGCAGGGCATGTTGTGATGTGATATGGTCAAGATGTGATGAGATATAAGTTTTTGTATGAGATGATCATGTTTTGTTGAAGTTATCGGCAACTGGCAAAAGCCTTATGGGTATCTCTCTATTGCATAAGATGCAAGCGCCCAATAATTGCTTTACTTGATCACTATGCGATAGCAATAGTTGCAAGAGCAATTTTTGGCGAGACAACCATGTGACGACACATTGATATAGATCAAGATGATGGAGATCATGGTGTCATGCCGGTGACGATGGAGATCATGACGATGCTTTGGAGATGGAGATCAAAGGCACAAGATGATGATGGCCATATCATGTCATATATTTTGATTGCATGTGATGTTTATCTTTTATACATCTTATTTTGCTTAGTTCGACGGTAGCTTTATAAGATGGTCTCTCACTAATTATCAAGGTACAAGTGTTCTCCCTGAGTATGCACCGTTGCGAAAGTTCTTCGTGCTGACACACCACGTGATGATCGGGTGTGATAGGCTCTACGTTCAAATACAACAGGTGCAAAACAGTTGCACACGCGGAATACTCAGGTTAAACTTGATGAGCCTAGCATATAACAGATATGGCCTCGGAACACGGAGACCGAAAGGTCAAGCGTGAATCATATAGTAGATATGATCAACATAGTGATGTTCACCATTGAAACTACTCCATCTCACGTGATGATCGGACATGGTTTAGTTGATATGGATCACGTGATCACTTAGAAGATTAGAGGGATGTCTATCTAAGTGGGATTTCTTAAGTAATATGATTAAATTGAACTTAAATTTATCATGAACTTAGTCCTGATAGTATTTTGCAAATTATGTTGTAGATCAATAGCTCGCGTTGTTGCTTCCCTGTGTTTATTTTGATATGTTACTAGAGAAAACTAAGTTGAAAGATGTTAGTAGCAATGATGCGGATTGGATCCGTGATCTGAGGTTTATCCTCATTACTGCACAGAAGAATTATGTCCTTGATGAACCGCTAGGTGACAGACCTATTGCAGGAGCAGATGCAGACGTTATGAATGTTTGGCTAGCTCAATATGATGACTACTTGATAGTTTAGTGCACCATGCTTAACGGCTTAGAATCGGGACTTCAAAGACATTTTGAACGTCATGGACCATATGAGATGTTCCAGGAGTTGAAGTTAATATTTCAAGCAAATACCCGAGTTGAGAGATATTAAGTCTCCTACAAGTTCTATAGCTAAAAAGATGGAGGAGAATAGCTCAAGCAGTGAGCATGTGCTCAGATTGTCTGGGTACTACAATCGCTTGAATCAAGTGGGAGTTAATCTTCCAGATAAAATAGTGATTGACAGAATTCTCTAGTCACCGTCACCAAGTTGGTAGAACTTCGTGATGAACTATAGTATGCAAGGGATGATGAAAACGATTCCCGAGCTTTTCATGATGATGAAATCGATGAAGGTAGAAATCAAGAAAGAGCATCAAGTGTTGACGATTAACAAGACCACTAGTTTCAAGAAAAGGGCAAAGGGAAAGAAAGGGAACTTCAAGAAGAACGGCAAGCAAGTTGCTGCTCAAGTGAAGAAGTCCAAGTTTGGTCCTAAGCCTGAGACTAAGTGCTTCTACTGCAAAGGGACTGGTCACTAGAAGCGGAACTACCCCAAGTATTTGGCGGATAAGAAGGATGGCAAAGGGAATAATGGTATATTTGATATACAGATTATTGATGTGTGTTTTACTAGTGTTCATAGAAACCCCTCGGTATTTGATACTGGTTCAAGTTGCTAAGAGTAGTAACTCGAAATGGGAGTTGCAGAATGAACAGAGACTCGTTAAGGGTGAAGTGACGATGTGTGTTCGAAGTGGTTCCAAGATTGATATGATCATCATCGCACACTCCCTATACTTTCGGGATTAGTGTTGAACCTAAATAAGTGTTATTTGGTGTTGGCGTTGAGCATGAATATGATTTGATCATGTTTATTGCAATACGGTTATTCATTTAAGTAAGAGAATAAATTGTTGTTCTGTTTACATGAATAAAACCTTCTATGGTCATACACCCAATGAAAATGGTTTGTTGGATCTCGATCGTGGTGATACACACACTAGTAGAAAAGGGGGCAACGGTCCAGGCCGGGTCAGCCCATTAGTCCCGGTTCAGTCCAGAACTGGGACCAATGGGGGCATTGGACCCGGTTCGTGAGCCCAGGGGGCCGGCCGGGCCACGTGGGCCATTGGTTCCGGTTCATCTGGACCTTTTGGTCCCGGTTGGTGGGACGAACCGGGACCAATGGGCCTCGCTCCTGGCCCACCACCATTGGTCCCGGTTGGTGGCTTGAACCGGGACCAAAGGCTCCCCTTTAGTCCCGGTTCATGCCACCAACCGGGACCAATGAGGTGCCTATATATACCCCCTCGCGTAAGAGCAGATCACACTACTCTGTTTTTTTCTGGCTGAGGGGGAGAGGGCTTGGTGGTGCTCTAGCTCACCTCCTATGCACACAAGGTGTTCGATGGAATGCCCGAGCCACACTACTTAAGCTTTCTCCTCTCCAAGCTTGACCTCCAAGCTCCATTTTCCTCAATATTTGTCTAGGTTTAGCGGTCCGTCACACCCCGTCCCCGTCTTCACCGCCGTCGATCACCCGCGCCGAGCTCATCGCCGGCACCACCGTGGTGAGCCTCTTGTTCTTATCTTCTTTCTGAAAGGAAAAATATTCTTACTTGTATGTTTACGTATATACTTGTATTATTTTCTTACTTTTATTATTCCATCTTATATAGTGCGATGGTTTTCGTATCCGCCCCCGTCGGCCCTCGTCTTGTCTATGATTCGGATGTGGTATATATATTATCTTTATAACTATTGGTTCATTTATTGTTTATGAAAATTATCCGACCAACGTGACATAGATTTTATTTATGTAGGATGTATGTGAATCGGAAATGCCAACCAACCCTATTGTCAAGAGGTTAAATTTAGTTGAAGAAGAAAACAATTTGTTGAAGGAAAAAATAAAAAAATTGAGGAGGAGAAGATGATATTGGAGTTACATGTTGCGGATGTCGTCGATGATCACAAGATCAAGATGGATGCAATGCGCTTGAAGATTAGAAAGATTAGAAAATATGCCATTCATACCGAGGCTTGGTATCATTATGCCGTTGGATCAATTGTTACCTTGGTTGCGATTATGATCGCATTTGTTTTCACATTGAAATGTTTTACATAGTTTCAATGTATGGTTTAATTAATTAGATGCTCTAGAGAGCTATATGTTGTTAGATGAGAACTATGTATGTACTTTGGTTTTAATGTGATGATGAACTTCTATTAATTTGGACACTTAATTATATATAATGCACGCAGATGAACCGACAATGGATGTACGGTGACAGACACACCTCCGAGTACATTAAGGGCATGCATGAGTTTCTCGATGCGGCTAACGCAAACAAGAAGAATGGTTTTATGTGTTGTCCATGCACTAAATGTGGGAATACGAGGTCTTACTCTAACAGGAAAATCCTTCACTCCCACCTGGTTTACAAGGGTTTCATGCCACACTATAATGTTTGGACGAGGCACGGAAAATAGGGGTTATGATGGAAGACGACGAAGAAGAAGTGTACGATGACAACTATGTGCCCCCTGAATATGGTGATGCTGCAACGGGGGGAGCTGGTGAAGATCAAGAGGAACCAGATGATGTGCCCAATGATGCTGCAACGGGTGAAGCTGTTGAAGATCAAGAGGAACCAGACGATGTGCCCGATGATGATGATCTCCGCCGGGTCATTGTCGATGCAAGGACACAATGCGAAAGTCAAAAGGAGAAGCTGAAGTTCGATCGCATGTTTGAAGATCACAAAAAAGAGTTGTACCCCAATTGCGAAGATGGCTACACAAAGCTCGGTACCGTACTGGAATTGCTGTAGTGGAAGGCAGAGAATGATGTGGCTGACATAGGATTTGAGAAGCTACTGAAAATATTGAAGAAGCTTCCAAACAGTACATACGCAACAAAGAAGGTCGTATGCCCTCTAGGATTGGAGGTGGAGAAGATACATGCATGCCCTAATGACTGCATCCTCTACCGCGGTGCATACAAGGATCTAAACGCATGCCCGGTATGTGGTGCATTGCGGTATAAGATCAGACGACATGACCCTGGTGATGTCGACGGCGAGCCCCCCAGGAAGAGGGTTCCTGCAAAGGGGATGTGGTATGCTCCTATAATACCACAGTAACGTCTGTTCAGAAACGAAGAGCATGCCAAGTTGATGCAATGGCACAGTGAGGACCGGAAGAAAGACGGGAAGTTGAGAGCACCCGCTGACGGGTCGCAGTGGACAAAAATCGAGAGAAAGTACTGGGATGAGTTTGCAAAGGACCCAAGGAATGTATGGTTTTCTTTAAGCACGGATGGCATTAATCCTTTCGGGGAGCAGAGCAGCAATCACAGCACCTGGCCCGTGACTCTATGTATGTATAACCTTCCTCCTTGGATGTGCATGAAGCGGAAGTTCATTATGATGCCACTTCTCATCCAAGGCCCTAAGCAACCCGCCAACGACATTGATGTGTACCTAAGGCCATTAGTTGAAGAACTTTTACAGCTGTGGAATGGAAACAGTGTACGTACGTGGGAGGAGTATGGATAGGAGGAATTTAACCTAAAGGCATTGCTGTTCGTGACCATCAACGATTGGCCCGCTTTCAGTAACCTTTCAGGACAGACAAACAAAGGATACCACGCATGCACGCACTATTTAGATGACACTGAAAGTATATACCTGGACAAATGCAGGAAGAATGTGTACCTGGGCCATCGTCGATTTCTTCCGACCAACCATAAATGTCTAAAGAAAGGCAAGCATTTCAAAGGCGAGGCAGATCACCGGAAGAAGCCCGCCATGCGTATTGGTGATCACGTACTTGCTATGGTCAATGATTTACACGTAATATTGGGAAAGGGTCCTGGCGGACTAGCTGTTCCGAATGACGCTAAGGGACACGCACCCATGTGGAAGAAGAAATCTATATTTTGGGACCTACCCTACTGGAAAGACCTAGAGGTCCGCTCTTCAATCGACGTGATGCACGTGACGAAGAACCTTTGTGTGAACCTGCTAGGCTTCTTGGGCGTGTATGGGAAGACAAAAGATACACCTAAGGCACGGGAGGACCTGCAACGTTTGCACGAAAAAGATGGCATGCCTCCAAAGCAGTATAACGGTCCTGCCAGCTACGCTCTTACGAAAGAAGAGAAAGAAATCTTCTTTGAATGCCTGCTTAGTATGAACGTCACGACTGGCTTCTCGTCGAATATAAAGGGAATAATAAATATGCCAGAGAAAAAGTTTCAGCACCTAAAGTCTCATGACTACCACGTGATTATGACACAACTGCTTCCGGTTGCATTGAGGGGGCTTCTACCAGAAAACGTCCGATTAGCCATTGTGAAGCTATGTGCATTCCTCAATGCAATCTCTCAGAAGGTGATCGATCCATAAATCGTACCAAGGCTAAGGAGTGATGTGGCGCAATGTCTTGTCAGTTTCAAGCTGGTGTTCCCACCATCCTTCTTCAAGATCATGACGCACGTCCTAGTTCATCTAGTCGACGAGATTATCATCCTGGGCCCGTATTTCTACACAATATGGTCCCCTTTGAGAGGTTCATGGGAGTCCTAAAGAAATATGTCTGTAACCGCGCTAGGCCAGAAGGAAGCATCTCCATGGGCCATCAAACAGAGGATGTTATCGGGTTTTGTGTTGACTTCATTCCTGGCCTTAAGAAGATAGGTCTCCCTAAATCGCGGTATGAGGGGAGACTGACTGGAAAAGGCACTCTTGGAAGTGACTCAATAGTATGCAGGGACGGATATTCTTGGTCTCAAGCACACTACACAGTTCTACAGAACTCTACCTTGGTCACCCCATATGTCGATGAACACAAGAACAGTCTGCGCTCCAAACACCCGGAGCAGTGCGATGACTGGATTACATGTGAACACATCAGGACTTTCAGCAGTTGGTTGGAAACATGTCTCAGAGGTGACAAGACTGTTTGTGATGAGCTGTACTTGTTGTCCAGGGGACCATCTTTGACTATATTGACTCACAAAGGATACGAGATAAATGGGAATACATTTTACACGATCGCCCAAGATCAAAAGAGCACCAACCAAAACAGCGGTGTCCGCTTTGATGCAGCAACTGAGAGCGGAAAGGACACATATTATGGTTACATAGTGGACATATGGGAACTTGACTACGTACATGATTTTAAGGTCCCTTTGTTTAAGTGCAAATGGGTCAATCTGTCAGGTGGCGGGGTACAGGTAGACCCACAGTACGGAATGACAATAGTGGATCTGAAAAATCTTGGGTACACTGACGAACCATTCATCCTAGCCAATGATGTGGCACATGTTATCTATGTGAAGGACATGTCTACCAAACCGAGAAAAAGAAAAGATAAGGAAGCGAATACATCATACGATGCGCCAAAGCGCCACATGGTTCTTTCAGGAAAAAGGGATATCCTGGGAGTGCAGGGCAAGACAGACATGTCTGAAGATTATGAAAAGTTTCATGAAATTCCTCCATTCAATGTCAAGGCTGACCCAAGCATCCTGATAAACAATGAAGATTATCCATGGTTACGGCGCAATAAGCAAATGACACAAGCGAAGAAAAAGTGAAGACTTTCTCCCGCAACTATTATGATGATACCATGCCAACTTTGTAACACACGAGTATGCTATGCCAACTTTTTCGGAGTTCACTTGAAAACTATGAATTTAGACCGAATTTTCTCTATAGGTGCATCTATGTTCATTTTTTAGTAAAGTTAATCACAAACTTGTGATTCACACAAAATTTCAAAGAATTCAATTTTTAACTATTCAAATTTGAAAACTAATGGCACTAACAGAAAGTTTATAATTTTGCTGACCTAAAAGCAAAAAGAATTAAAAAATAAAGCAAAAAACAAAAGAAAATAAATAACACAGAAAACAAAACAAAAAAACTGAAAAAATTAAAAATAGCAACAATAAGTATTTTTTTGTAAGTAGAAACAAAATAAAATAAATAAAATAACAAAGAAAGAAAAAAACTAAAAAAAGTGTTTTCAAATTTGAAAACTAATGGCACTAACAGAAAGTTTATAATTTTTCCAAAACTAAAAGCAAAAAAGAATTAAAAAATAAAGCAAAAAACAAAAGAAAATAAATAATGCAGAAAACAAAACAAAAAACTAAAAAAAATAGGCACTAAAAGAAAAAAAGTGTTTTCAAATTTGAAAACTAATGGCACTAATAGAAAGTTTATAATTTTTGTGACATAAAAGAAAAAAGAAATCACCAAAAAACCAAAAGTATTTTGTTCTAAGTAGATATGAAAAAATATGTAGCAAAAAAGAAAAAAATGCCTATAATATTTGTTATGACTAACTAAAATTACCAAATTGAGTATAATGATAAAACACAGTAATATTAAATAGCAGGAAAAAGAATAACTCAAAAATCAATTTTTATAGTAAAGTTATTCATAAACAAGTGATTCACACAAATTTTTAAAAATTCAAATTTAATCTATTCAAATTTTAAAACCAATGGCACTAACAGAAAGTTTATAATTTTTGTGACCTAAAAGAAAAAAATCACTAAAAAACTATAAGTATTTAGTTCTAAGTAGAAATGAAAAAACAAATAGTAAAAAAATGCCACCTACTAGGCCACCACGGCCTGAATACGACTAGAAGCCCATCCATGGGACAGGATTCAGGCCTATGGAAGGCCCAGCAGGCCCACAGGCATAGCAGTGTGAGATTAGGCCCAAAGGCCTGCAGTTCTGAGGAGTTCGATGGAGAGGGCGGGGCAGCGCTTATAAACAGGTGCGGCCGCTGCTCAGCTAGCGAGGTGGGACTAAACATCCCACTGCACCGTGGCTTTGGCAGGCGCAGGTCTTTGGTCCCGGTTG
>NC_041382.1:105724468-105725549 GCF_002162155.2 Triticum dicoccoides | reverse complement strand
CCTACCCCTCCGTTGGTCCGGCCCCCCTATTTTTTTCATATACTATATGCTTGTGTATATTGTGTATATTGTTTCTTTCTGTATATTATGTATATATGTCAGTATATATATTGTGTATATTGCTTCTTTTCAGATTTGTTTTTCATATATATGTTTGTATTTTGCTTTTTTATAAAAATGTATATATGTTTTTATGTTCTCTGTGTATATATGTTCACATATGCAAAAGTTAGATTTAAATATTTAGAAAAGGATTATCTATATATGTTCTCTGATTTAGTACATTTTAGGTTAGTTTCATTTCTAGAAAAGTTATATATATTTAGGAGAGGAAAAAGGAAAATAAGAAGAGGAAAAAGGAGAAGAAGAGGAGAGGAAGAAAAGGAAGAGGAGAAGAAGAGGAGAGGAAGAAAAGGAAGAGGAGAAGAAGAAAGGAATAGAGGAGAAGAAGAAAAAATAGAAATTTGTTTCTACTTTTTCTTCTTCTCCTCTATTCCTTTCTTCTTCTCCTCTTTTTTTTCTTCTTTTTTTCTTCGATCTTCTCCTCTATTCCTTTCTTCTTCTCCTCTTTTTATTTCTTCTTCGTATTCTTATGTTTTATCGGGTCTGTCGTCGTCGATATACCCCTCCCGATAACTTCAACACAAGGGGGAGGGTCGATATACCCCCTCCCGATAACTTCAACATGAGGGGGGGTCGATATACCCCCTCCCGATAACTTCAACACGAAGGGGGTCGATATATATACCACCTCCCGATAACTTCAACACAAGGGGGGTCGATATACCCTAAATAGCAAGTATCGTCGGTGTGAGATACATGTGGCCGTCGGTGCCGGACAGTACATCCACGCCCCACAAGTGACGCGGGCGTCGACCCGCGTCACTTGTGGGACGTGGATGTAGTGTCCGACACCGACAGCCACATGTATCTCACACCCATGATACTTGCTATTTAGGGTTTCCTCTACCGCTCGGCGACCCTGACCCTCGACGACCCTCGTTCCCGATAAAAAAAACTCTCTTTTTTTCTTCTTCTTCCTCTTTTTTATCGAGAACGAGGGTCGTCGAGGGTCAGGGTC
>NC_041382.1:105644190-105724255 GCF_002162155.2 Triticum dicoccoides | reverse complement strand
GAGGAAACCCTAAATAGCAAGTATCGTCGATGTGAGATACATGTGGCCGTCGGTGTCGGACACTACATCCATGTCCCACAAGTGACGCGGGCTTCGACGCCCACGTCACTTGTGGGACGTGGATGTAGTGTCCGACACCGACAGCCACATGTATCTCACACCCATGATACTTGCTATTTAGGGTTTCCTCTACCGCTCGGCGACCCTCGACGACCCTCGTTCCCGATAAAAAAAAGAGGAAGAAGAAGAAAAAAGAGGAGAAGAAAGAATAGAGGAGTTCTTACTCCTCTATTCTTTCTTCTTCTCTTTTTTTCTTCTTCCTCTTCTTTTTTTATCCTTGAAGCGTTGTCGAGGCCACTCCAAACCCTAGAGAAGCAGCATCGAGGCCACACCAAACCCTAGAGAAGCAACGTCAAGGCCACTAATTCATATTAGTTCTACGTTTGCCACTAATATATCCATCTGTCATGTTTGAATAATAATTGCCATGTTGTAAATATTTGTAGAAACTATGGACACCGCCCGAGACGAAGTACAAGAAGAGTTGTTGGGGGACATAATCACACGAGGAAGTGATGCCGTTTGCTCGTTGTTTCTCAACGACACCGATGGTCTGGAAGCAGCTTCTATGATTATGATGGCTTCGGTGACCTAATGCCGGTGCAAGAAGGAGACCGTGAGGACGGCTCCGGTGACACAATGCCGGTGAAAGAAGGAGACCGCGATGATGTCTCCGGTGACCGAACCGAGTCCGACCAGGTATATATATTAGTTAAGCTTCTGCTGACTAGCTAATTGATGCATTCATTGTTTTGGTATGTACACATATTAATTAAGTCTTTGTTCTTTTTTCTAGCCCTCCGGATCGAGCACAACTTCAATAAAGAGACGAGGCCCGAAGAAAAAGTTGAGCTCGGATGAAAAGTTTGAGATCGTAGCAATCGTGCCCAATGGCCATCCGATTGAACCCCTCCAGACAAAGAGCGCATTTTTTGCTCAGTGCGGGGTTTTGGTTAGGGACAAGATCCCGATCAGCATGCAGCAATGGTTAAAGCCGGCTACAGAAGACCCTGAGGTGTCTTATGTCAATGATATGCAGAAAAATGATCTTTGGAGTGAGCTGAAGTCAAATTTCACCCTACCGCCAGAGGATGATCCGGAGAAGCCAGTTAAAGAGCAATTAATCAAGTCTTTTGCTCTTAAGAGGATGGCAGAACTATTCAGGAGGTGGAGGAAAGAGCTGAATAAGTTTGTCAAAATAAAGAGACACCAGAATTGAAGGGCAGATATAAGAAGATCAGAGATCACTGGCCCGCATTTGTGGCCCACAAGACATTGGAAAAGAGTAAGAAGATGTCGGCGACAAACAAGCAAAATGCTGCGAAGAAGAAGCATCACCATCGCACGGGGTCAGGTGGCTACCTCGCAGCCCGGCCTAAGTGGGCCAAGATTGAGAATGATCTAGTTGACAAAGGGATCGAACCAGAGACAATTAACTAGCCAGACCGTTGTCGAACTTGGTTCTTCAGGGCTGGCGGAACCTTGGACCCTGTACCAGGGAAGTGCATTTGGACGGACAAGCAAATGGAAATACCAGTCAAGAGCCTTAGGCACTATATTGAAGCAGCACAGCTAGGGACGTTCGTTCCAGACAGAAAGAACGACGAGCTCACAATGGCCCTCGGGAATCCTGAGCACCTTGGACGGACACGAGGCACACCAGGCTCCATTCCGTGGAAGGCTGGTTTTCCGGACGCAGGCGGTTACAAATGCCACGAGAGGAGGAAGAAAGTGGAGCAGACCCAACTGCAGGCGCTGCACGCTAGGGTACAAGCAATAGAGGAACGAGAAGCAAATCGCAGCAAACGAACTGCCGAAGCTACCGCGCCATCTCAGCGGAGAAGCAGCGTGGCTTCCACCGAGCTGCTTCAGCCGGAGCATGTCTTGACGACTCCCGCCAGCTATCCCGTGGATGCTATCACGGAGTCTCAAAATTGCCACCTTATGACGCAATGGATTAATATGAAGGTTAAGGCGGCTGTTCGCTCTGCTTTTCCTACTGAACCCGGCGCAACTTCTCACTGCCAGCCGATTCCAGAAGGATATGCTAGGGTGATGGTGGATGAAATAACGGAGGGATTTGAGGACCTCCAGCTTGACCACCCTACCGGTGAAGGGGAGACTCGGCTAGGTTCTACTCTGAAGACTCCATGCATATGGCAGAAGGAGCTCATCAACCTTCCAAACTGGACGCCTCCGCCTCCTCCTCCTCCTCCAGCGAGTCAGGGCACTCCCCCTCCTCCACCGCCTCCTCCTCCGGCGAGTGATGATCAGGGCACTCGGCCGGCTCCTTCTCCGACGCGTGGCGGCACTCTGCCTCCTTCTCCGCCTGCGCCGGCGCACCCGAGCAGCCAGCCTCCTCCTTCTCCGCCTCATCAGCAAGGGTGGAAGAGACTTGCCACCGCTCCGGCTGCTCCGGCGCGTAGTAGTCCTTCTCCTCGGCCTTGTAAGCAAGTAAAGAAGACAACCGCTCCGTGTGCTCTGTCGGCGTCTAGCAGTACAACCAGAGGTGGGAGGACATACAGATTCGGTCCTTCTCTGAAGACTCCAGAGAAGTTACCATATGAGAGGACCCCGGAGGAGAACGCCGAGATCGCGCGAGAAGAAGTGAGGAACTTCTTTGAAGGGGTGAAAGCAAAGAAACATCCACCTCCAGAGGAGAAGGTAGATCCGGTGAAAGCGAAGCGCACTCTGCTGCCCTGACAAAACCACCCTAGTCTCTGTCGAAAGGAAACTATGAGCGCATTATTGGTAGGGAATTTTCCGAAGCGGAGCGGTCGGGAAGTACTATAAGTGATCAAAGGCTGAAAGAACAACGAGCTGGGAAACAAATTGCCCATCTCGGCAAACAAGCGAAGCAATCGTGCCCCCCGCTCAAGGTGCCTAGCGACATCGTCGCTAATGATCCGAGGATGGTGCCCGGTTATAGCAATCTTGGAGATTACCTGCCCGACGATGTACATTATGATTTCATGGAGGTGCAGATACAAAGATACGAGTATGGGAAGCCTCTCGTCAAAGATGAAAGATCTCTATCAATGATGATGTGCAGATTGCATGACTGGTACTTGAAAATCTGCACAGAGTCTGGGGGGAGGAGTACTTTGTATGTGAGAGTTAAAAAGGAGCATGACCTTGTTAGAATTGATTTGTTGCCTGTTCCATTTGAGGAGTTCTTTCAGTTTTTCAATCAATTGGCCCTCGATAAAGCAACGGTCACCTGCTACTGTCTGTAAGTAGTACTACTTGTGTCATTAAGTCTCTCTATATAGCTCAGCTCTTTCATTGCATGTATTTCTAATTATCCTCACTATATTATGTAGATTGAAGATCGTCGAATTGAAGAAAAGACAAATCGGTGATATTGGGTTCACTAACACAAATCTCATACATGCAACTGAGGTTAAATTTCATGCCGCAGATACCGAGGCCAACTTGCTACGATCATTGGTAATAAATGAAAACAAAGATATAATACTCTTTCCTTACAACTTTAAGTGAGTGTTACTGTCTTGTGCATATTCGATTTCCCTTATATATTAGTCAAGGTTATAGTAATGTAATTGATGAGTTATGCATGCGTGTGCAGTTTCCACTATATTCTCCTAGAGATTAAGCTTGAGCAGGGACTACTAACCTTCTTAGACTCAAGACGAAAAGATCCATGCGGACATGACTCAAATGCTCAAGAAGTAAGTTAAATCGATCATTATCCACCATATCAGGAACTTTGTTCATTTCCTGATATATCAAGTAATTGTTTTCTTTATCTGGCAGGGTTTGGAAAAAACTCACCAAAAAAGCTCCGGGACTCCCGAAGAAGCTGCAATTTAGACACCCGAAAGTAACTACTATAGTAGCATGTTCCGCGCATCTCCTATTGATTCAAGCGCTAGTTTCATCAATACCATTTGGCATTCTTGCTTATCAGTTTGATTGACCTCTATTTCTTGTAAAGTGGTTGTGGCAGGAACAAGGGAATGATTTATGTGGATACTACGTTTGCGAGTCCATCCGCCACACGACCTATGAGCGGGGCTACTCTGACAAACAATATGAAGTGCGTAAATAACAACATTCACAATTTTATTTTATTACCATAATTTGTGTTGAGTTTCATTCATTCATATATATATGCATTGACCCCCTTCTTCAAATTAGATGTTTCAGAAGTGGGATGAACTCCTAGCACCAGCTCGCATGCGAGCAATTCAAGATGAATTGGCGGCATTCTTTCTTGACCATGTGATCACGGAAGACGGAGAATACTATGTGGACCATGAGTCCGTATATTAGGAGATTATATTTGTAAGAGATAATTATTTTATATATGTAGATGGTAGTGTCGGATAGATATACGAGAACTTGTTGTTCGACCAATCTCTCGGAGAAGGAGAGGTGGTCGATATCACTTCTCTCTGTATGCATATATGTTCATAACGATATTCTATTTCCTTCGTTTGCTTACTAGCTAGCTAGCGTGTCTAGTCCTCTCTATACGTATGTAAAGTACGTAGCGTCGACCAAGCACGGACATAAGAGAGGACACTTCTCTCTATTAATTATAGCTAGCTAACACAATATATGAAACACCTAAATTAACCCCCCAAAACCCCCAAACCCCCTCCCCTTCAAAAAAACAAAAACCCTAGCCACAGAAATGCTGACGCGTGGAGGCCTATTGGTCCCGGTTGGTGCCACCAACCGGGACCAAAGGCCCTCCTGCCTGGGCTCCGCGCACAGGCCACGTGGAGGCCCATCTGTCCTGGTTCTGGATTGAACCGGGACTAAAGGGACAGGGCATTAGTACCGACCCTTTAGTCCCGGTTCAGGAACCGGGACAAAAGGCCCTTACGAACCGGGACAATAGGCCCTTTTTCTACTAGTGACATTTTCATAATATTGAAGCCAAAAGATGCAAAGTTAATAATGATAGTGCAACTTATTTGTGGCACTGCCGTTTAGGTTATATTGGTGTAAAGCGCATGAAGAAAATCCATGCTGATGGGCTTTTGGAATCAATTGATTATGAATCAGTTGATGCTTGCGAACCATGCCTCATGGGCAAGATGACTAAGACTCCGTTCTCCGGAACAATGGAGCGAGCAACAAATTTGTTGGAAATCAAACATACTGATGTATGTGGTCCAATGAATATTGAGGCTCGCAGCAGGTATCATTATTTTCTGATCTTCACAGATGATTTGAGCAGATATGAGTATATCTACTTGATGAAACACAAGTCTGAAACATTTGAAAAGTTCAAAGAATTTCAGAGTGAAGTGGAGAATCATCGTAACAAAAATTAGAAGTTTCTACGATATGATTGCAGAAGTAAAATATTTGAGTTACGAGTTTGGCCTTCAGTTAAAACAATGTGAAATAGTTTCACTACTCATGCCACCTTGAACACCACAGTGTAATGGTGTGTCCGAACGTCGTAACCGTACATTATTAGATATGGTGCGATCTATGATGTCTCTTACCAATTTACCACTATCTTTTTGGGGTTATGCATTAGAGACAGCTACATTCCCGTTAAATAGGGCACAATCTAAATCCGTTGAGACGACACCGTACAAACTATGGTTTGGCAAGAAACCTAAGCTGTTGTTTCTTAAAGTTTGAGGTTGCAATGCTTATGTGAAAAAGTTTCAACCTGATAAGCTCAAACCCAAATCGGAGAAGTGCGTCTTCATAGGATACTCAAAAGAAAATGTTGGGTTCACCTGCTATCACAGATCCGAAGGCAAGTTATTCATTGCTGAGAATGGATCCTTTCTAGAGAAGGAGTTTCTCTCGAAAGAAGTGAGTGGGAGGAAAGTAGAACTCGATGAGGTAACTGTACCTGCTCCCTTATTGGAAGGTAGTTTGTCACAGAAATCTGTTCCTATGACTCCTACACCAATTAGTGAGGAAGTTAATGAAGATGATCATGTAACTTCAGATCAAGTTACTACCGAACCTCGTAGGTAAACCAGAGTGAGATCCGCACTAGAGTGGTACGGTAATCCTGTTCTGGAGGTCATGTTACTTGACCATGACGTACCTACGAACTATGAGGAAGCGATGATGAGCCTAGATTCCACGAAATGGCTTGAGGCCATGAAATCTAAGATGAGATCCATGTATAAGAACAAAGTATGGACTTTGATTGACTTGCCCAAAGATCAGCGAGCCATTGAGATTAAATGGATCTTCAAGAGGAAGACAGACGCTGATAGTAGTGTTACTATCTACAAAGCTAGAATTGTCACAAAAGGTTTTCGACAAGTTCAAGGTGTTGACTATGATGAGAGTTTCTCACTCATATCTATGCTTAAGTCTGTCCGAATCATGTTAGCAATTGCCACATTTTATGAAATCTGGCAAATGGATAAACAAAACTGCATTCCTTAGTGGATTTATTAAAGAAGAGTTGTATATGATGCAACTAGAAGGTTTTGCCAATCCTAAAGGTACTAACAAAATATGCAAGCTCCAGTGATCCATCTATGGACTGGTGCAAGCATCTCGGAGTTGGAATATACGCTTTGATAAGTTGATCAAAGCATATAGTTTTATACAGACTTGCAGTGAAGCCTGTATTTACAAGAAAGTGAGTGGGAGCACTACAACATTTCTGATATGTATATGTATGACATATTGTTGATCGGAGATGATGTAGAATTATTCTGCAAAGCATAAAGGAATGTTTGAAAGGAGTTTTTTCAAAGAAAGACCTCAGTGAAGCTGCTTACATATTGAGCATCAAGATCTATAGTGATAGATCAAGACGCTTGATAAGTTTTTCAACGAGTACATACCTTGACAACATTTTGAAGTAGTTAAAAATGGAACAGTCAAAGAAGGAGTTCTTGCTTGTGTTACAAGGTGTGAAGTTGAGTAAGACTCAAACCCTACCACTGTAGAAGATAGAGAGAGAATGCCATGTTGTGTACCAGACCTATTGTATACCCTGTCCTGAGTTTGGCATGGGAGTACAATAGTGATCTAGGAGTAGATCACTGGACATTGGTCAAAATTATCCTTAGTGGAATAAGGATATGTTTCTCGATTATGGAAGTGAAAAAAGGTTCGTCGTAAAGGGTTATGTCAGTGCAAATTTTGACACTGATCCAGATGACTCTAAATCTCAATCTAGATACATATTAAAAGTGGGAGCAATTAGCTAGAGTAGCTCTGTGCAGAGCATTGTTGACATAGAAATTTGGAAAATACTTACGGATCTGAATGTGGTAGACCCGTTGACTAAACTTCTCTCACAAGCAAAACATGATCACACCTCAGTCCTCTTTGGGTGTTAATCACATAGAGATGTAAACTAGATTATTGACTCTAGTAAACCATTTGGGTGTTGGTCACATGTCGATGTGAACTATGGGTATTAATCACATGGTGATGTGAACTATTGGTATTAAATCACATGGCGATGTGAACTAGATTATTGACTCTAGTGCAAGTGGGAGACTGAAGGAAATATGCCCTAGAGGCAATAAGAAAGTTATTATTTATTTCCTTATATCATGATAAACGTTTATTATTCATGCTAGAATTGTATTAACCGGAAACATAATACATGTGTGAACACATAGACAAACAGAGTGTCACTTGATTGTTTAGTTATTTCCTCTACTTGACTAGCTTGTTGATCAAAGATGGTTATGTTTCCTAACCATAGACATGAGTTGTCATTTGATTAGTGGGATCACATCATTAGGAGAATGATGTGATTGACTTGACCCATTCCGTTAGCATAGCACTTGATCGTTTAGTTTGTTGCTATTGATTTCTTCATGACTTATACATGTTCCTATGACCATGAGATTATGCGACTCCCGTTTACCTGAGGAACACTTTGTGTGCTACCAAACGTCACAACGTAACTGGGTGATTATAAAGGTGCTCTACAGGTGTCTCCGAAGGTACTTGTTGGGTTGGTGTATTTCGAGATTAGGATTTGTCACTCCGATTGTCGGAGAGGTATCTCTGGGCCCTCTCAGTAATTCACATCACTTAAGCCTTGCAAGCATTGCAACTAATAAGTTAGTTGCGGGATGATGTATTACGGAACGAGTAAAGAGACTTGCCGGTAACGAGATTGAACTAGGTATTGAGATACCGGCGATCAAATCTCGGGCAAGTAACATACCGATGACAAAGGGAACAACGTATGTTGTTATGCGGTCTGACCAATAAAGATCTTCGTAGAATATGTGGGAGCCAATATGAGCATCCAGGTTCCGCTATTTGTTATTGACCAGAGACATGTCTCGGTCATGTCTACATAGTTCTCGAACCCGTAGGGTCCGCACGCTTAAAGTTCGATGACGGTTATATTATGAGTTTATGTGTTTTGATGTACCGAAGGAGTTCGGAGTCCCGAATGAGATCAGGGACATGACGAGGAGTCTCGAAATGGTCGAGACGTAAAGATCGATATATTGGACGACTATATTCGGACATCAGAAAGGTTCCGAGTGATTCGGGTATTTTTGGGAGTACCGGGGAGTTACGGGAATTCGTATTGGGCCTTAATGGGCCATACGGGAAAGGAGAGAAAGCCTCAAAGGGTGGCCGCACCCCTCCCCATGGGCTGGTCCGAATTGGACTAGGGAGGGGGGGTCCCCCCTTCCTTCCTTCTCCTTTTTCCTTCCCTTTCCTTCCCTCCTACTCCTACTACTTGGAAGGGCTTCTAGTTCTACTAGGAAAGGAGGAATCCTACTCCCGGTGGGAGTAGGACTCCCCTAGGGCGCGTCATAGAGAGGGCCGGCCCTCTCCCTACTCCACTCCTTTATATACGGGCGTAGGGGGCACCCCATAGACACAACAATTGATCCTTTGGATCTCTTAGCCGTGTGCGGTGCCCCCCTCCACCATAATCCACCTCGGTCATATCGTAGCGGTGCTTAGGCGAAGCCCTGCGTCGGTAGAACATCATCATTGTCACCATGCCGTCGTGCTGATGGAACTCTCCCTCAAAGCTCGGCTGGATCGGAGTTCGAGGGACGTCATCAAGTTGAACGTGTGCAGAACTCGGAGGTCCCGTGTGTTCGGTACTTGATCGGTCGGATCGTGAAGACGTACGGCTACATCAACCGTGTTGTGCTAATGCTTCCGCTTTCGGTCTACGAGGGTACGTGGACACACTCTCCCCTCTCGTTGCTATGCATCACCATGATCTTGCGTGTGCGTAGGAATTTTTTTGAAATTACTAAGTTCCCCAACACCCTTCTCATCGATGACTTCTTTCATGATGATCGTCACAATGTCCCTTTGGATGTGAAAGAAGTCATCTCTAAGTTTATAATCCGCTTCTCCATCAGATTCTACCCACTTGTGGATATGATCATCATTTCTGCTTCTCATGCGAAGCTTTTGGTGATCTATGCTGAACTCAAGCATGAGATGGAGGATGTAGAATCCATCTTTCTTGCTTGGTTTTGGGACATGGATGCAGGAGAAGTTAGTTTTATGCGCGAAACCCATCTTCTTGTTCCTTTGTTTCCTGATCTCCATGTGGCCACATCTAATGCTGAAGCCTTGGAGAGCATCATCTAGAATATTCATTATGTGGGTGTAGTCCTTCTCGTAGTCTCTAGAATGGTCGAAATACACGGAGTGGGAGACTCGCGGGTAAAGAATGGTAAGGACGGCGCGCCCGTTGCTGCGGGGAAAAGACACCTCAAATTATTCTCCATATGAGCGAGAAGGAATGATTGATATGTACGAAAGGGTTGTCCGGAACTGACTTACTTTGGATGATAAGGTAGGAGGACAATTTCCTGGTCCTTATTCTGTACCATGAAGTTTTGGAGGTAGTCCCAAGCAGTTTCACGCTCAAAGTCGCCAAGACTCAAGAAAGACTCGTGCATGTAGTATGGATCCACCACACAGATTTGCGAGACTTCTTCTCTCTTCATGACGGAGCTCATATGTAGCGCAAAAAGGCGGACGATTGTAAAATCAAGCCGCCTTGTCAGGAACATCTCAAAGATATGGTCAAACCGCAGGAGAACACCTCTGCGGGCCGTGTGTCGGCGTAGCACTTTCCCTCCGGCACACAAGCCGCGTATGTTGGATATCCTGGATCCTTCGAGGCTAGTAGGCTTTTCTCAGTCGATAGCACATGGTCGTGCAGTCTCCTGAGATCCCTTGATAGTGCCTCCAGCGGTTTTGGTGGTAGCATCGGCTCACCCATGAGATGGAACATGGCCGCACCTTTCACGGGTACACGCTCTTCAGAATCGATCGTCTGGCTGCTATGTGCTCTGGCTTGTTTGGAGGCAGCTATCTTCCCCGATCTCTTCCTCTCCTTTTTCTTGGGCACCCCCTCCAGACCCTTCCTTAACCCCTGCCCCAGTGTTCCCGGCTAAGCACTGTACGACCCCCGGCTAGTTGAGCCTATGTTGAGGTGGCATCTTCAGGTGTGTCCTGTGAAGATTTCATGAAGAGAGACTTTTTGCAATCCCTGCTACGACCTTCCTGCCCGGGCAGATCATCCATATCCTCATTAGCATGCTAATAGCCTGATTCGTCATATGGTTGACTCATCATATCTAAGTCACACTCATATGTGTTTCTATTGAGGAAACCCATTAGGTCGACCTCCGTCTCATCATCCATCTACAAGACCGATTACATCAGCCAGTACTATTGCGCCCCCTTCATCACGTCGTCCGTCGCTCTCACCCGACACTACAAGAGCTGGTAATTGCGTTGGCGGGCTGGTGGTCTCCGCACATGCTTGTTGATGTGTGGTTATTGGTGTGCTCTCGGACGGCTCTAGACGAATAAGATTCTTCGGCCATAGCAGCACCCAACCCTTGCAGCTTCCAATCCGCGGTGGGGTCTCGTCGTCCTCTCCCACATGCTATACTAGAGGAGGCAAATCCTCGTGCCCCGATTTCACACTGGACAAGTTAACCCTGAACTGTCTAGCGGGGATCGGCTGGTTGTGGATCGTGGGTTGCAAGGGGTTCATTATCATCCCCTTTCCCACGTCCACCTTCTGGCCTCTGATCAAGTAGAGTATGGTGCACGGGGTTTCTTCGGCTTGCAAACACATGTCTGTGGCATAAAACATCCGAAAGGCAACGAAAATGGAATATTATATATATATATATATATGTTGGTGTGACATGTAATTACCGTGATGGGGTCGAGCTCAGCCAAAGATGAAGGCCCGCCTAGCGCGCCAGAGACTGAGGACGGGCTGCTATGAGCGGGAGAGACTGCGAGACGAGGCTCGGTTGCATGCGCAAGTGATGGTGTGGTGGTGTTGTTGTTCATAGAGTTGCTCCCGACGAAACTGGGCAATGGGAAATCATGTACCGTCTTGTCTGGATTTTCCTTCCTCCAGTTGATGATAGCTGGAACCAAGTTAGTAGCAAAATCATTTCTGAAGTCAGTTACAGCTGCGTTGACTGCCTGCTGTAGCAACTCGTTTTTCTCCTCAGCTATTTTTTCGCATCCTCAGCTGCTTTTTTTTCGACCGCAAGCTTCACCTTCTCGTCAATGTCCGCCTGACTAAACTTCTTTTTCTTCTTCTTAGCCTCTAGGCCCTCGTTGTAAAACACCTTCCACGCGACGCCGTCTCCAGCGCCGTGCACACGACCATATTGCGGCCGCTGGCCCAAAGGGAGTCCCTTAAGTTCGTTCAAGGCCCGGTTGAGAGGGGTGTCCCACTCGGGCCTCACCGGAGAAGTATGGATTTCGGCTGCAAGCTGGTGTTGCTTTTCCTGCAGAAGGAGCGTGAACCGTTTAGGAATGTGTAGTCGACTAGATCTGGAGCTAAATGTAAGGTGCTAAAAGAATAATTACCAGCAGTCTAATCAATTTCCTCGTGATCTGGTCCGTGTAAAAAACCTTCTTTTCCTTGTCCCACTTGTAGCAGGCCCTAATAAAGTCATGCTCCAAGGGGCTGGTGAACTTCACGAAGGGGTCTGGGATACCCGCGACTTCATGTTCCGCATCCTCCTTATCCCATACGGGCCTTTTACCGAGGTAGCCATGGCTTCCGAGGCGATGCTTCCCCGTGTTCCTTTACTAAAGGCTCTTGAATTTCGCAGCCTTAGCCTTGGCTGCCTCGGTAGCGCAAGTGTCCTTGAACTTTTCGAACTCCTCTTCCGTAAGTGTCGGATTTTCCTCCAGAATCTTGGACAGGGGTTCCTCAACCTCAATAGCTCGTTTCACCCTCCCTTTCCAGGAGGCCAAATCATTGCTGAACATGCTCATGGCATCATTGTTAATCTTTTTCATCTTCGGATCATCCCACGGTTGTTCTATGTTATCATCCTGGTCGGCGAACTTGAATCTCTTGTGCAACTTCATCAGGAGCAACTGCGTCAAATGTTCTTTACTCCGTAAGTCATCGTCGTTGATGCTCACGCATTCCCGTAGGATGCATCCTACTTGGTTCCCATAGCAATTGCGAGGTTCTTCCGGCTCTAATGGCTCAAACTTGCCAGGTGCCATCTTTGTGATCACCAGTTGTCCAATCCCTAGTTTGTTCGGTTTTTGTATGCTCTGCTTCTTCTGTTTCTTCTTTTCGATAGCGGCATCAGCGTCGGTACCTTCCCCGCTGGTTTCTTCCCCGCTGGTACCTTCCCCGCTGGTCTCGGCACCGCCATCGGTGCCGGCGCCGTCGGTGTCGATGTCGGCGTCACTACCATCATCGAGACCGACCTGCAAACCTTGACTTTGCAACAATCCAGTCTTAGCAGTCAAATAGTCGAGGCACTCTTGTTCACCCTCATAATCCATCTCGTCTACATCTTGGTCAGAAGGCCCAGTTTCTTCATTGCTCGACATGTTTCCTATGATTAAGTCTCCTCGTTTAATTATAAACCTATGAAAAATGAGAAATGACATAAAAAAGAAATCTATGTTTGTCGGAATGTCGTTTCCCAGCAAATCCCAGCACTCGATATGCCTACTATCTAGCACAAATCATGCCAAAATTTACGGAAAATTTCGGCATGACCTTTGCTAAAAAATGGACATATCGAGCACCTGAAATTCACCGGAACGGAAAAGGAATCAACATTCTGGCGTAACATAGGCCACTCAGATCATTTACCCTGCACATAATCATCATGTCCAAATGACATGTCCAAATTCCAAATATGACATGTACAAAACATCACATGTCCACTTCAAATTTGCATATAAAAGGAAGAAAAATATAGAACTTGAAGAAAAAAACCTGGCTAAATTCATAACTAAACATATAACCTAATTAACCATCTGCCCTAACTAAAACCTAAGTAAATTAACCAAAAAACCTAGCTACCAGAGAGAGGAGGTGTCACAGCCCAAATCGGCCTTGTTTGACTTTGATTGCTCATCATGTCATCATGTTTAAATTTCTAAGAAACTTGAAATGGGGATTGCCTAAACCCTAGCATTAAAGGAATTCACTAGATTTATCTAAAATATTTTTCAGTAAGTCCAAATGGCTTTCAAAAATGTTCATCAATTATGGTAAATACTGTAAACAGTAGCCAGAGGTGATGCACATTTTTCCATGACATATTTGGGCTCTGAATTAAATCATATGGTATTTTCATTTGGGCATTTGAATACTATAAAATATTTGAAATGCTCAAATAATCATAAACTAAAATGTTTACTGTTGGATATATTCTAAACAGTAGCCATGATTAGTTTCATGATTTTTGAAAGTGTCTGAGTATTTTTAATAAAGCCCTAAAATGTACAGAATAATAGAAAACTAAAATAATTAGAAAAAGGAGAGAGAGAAACCTACCCGGCCCAGCTCCTCCAGCCACTTACCTGGCGCCACCAACCGGCCCAGCACGGCCCAGCCCACCGCCGCTTCCCCCCTGTCGTCTTCCTCCCTCGCCAGAAGGACAGAGGCGTGTCGCCCGCGCGCGCGCTCGCCCCTGGCCACCTCCTGCTTCCTCCCCGGCCCCTTCTAACGACGCCTGGAGGCGCCACGCAGCCCCCTGGTCCCTCTCGCTCACTCCCTCGAGCTCATCGCCCTCCTCTGTTCTCTCTCTCGCACGCAGCCACCGAACACACTCGCCGCCGCCTTTCGTTGCCGCCGTGGCCACAGCCACTGCCTCGCCCTGACGATGCTCTCAGAGGCGCCGCCACCACCTACTCTCCCTCCTCTCCGAGCTACACGAGCCAGGACGGGCCCAAGACGACGCTTGCAGCCTTCTTCTCCGACCACGGCCGCCGGATGCCGCCCTCCGATTCGCCGTCTCCACCGCCTCCCCGAGCACGCCGACCTTCTCTTCGAACTCACCGTGAGCCCCTATCCATTTCCCCTCTCTCCCCGTGCCCGTCCGTGCCTTCTAACCACCGTGGCTGTTGGGGCCGACAGTTCCTCGCCGCCTGCGATGACGCAGACGAGGCCAGAGCCACCGTAGCTAACTCCCGAGCACGGCAACGTGCTCAGCACTCTCCCAGGAGCCGGGCGCGCCCACCCGTGCGACCTGCCGTGCCCCCTAGCACCAACCCCGACCTCGCCCGTACTTCGGCCGCCGCCACGAGCTCGACTCCAACGAGCTCGCCCCACCCAGGCTCCTCCCGTTCGCACCATTCAATGCGGACGAGTCTCCTCGTTCTGTAGATGGTCTCGGCCGCTAATTTGGTCGCCGGAGGACAAAATCCGAGCCCCTCCACCGTCTCGGCCTCGCCGGCGACTCAACGCCGGCGGGATTGACCCTGCTGACCCAGTTGACCCGGGTGGGCCCAGTTTGACCCCCCTGGTCTATGACAGGTGGGGCCCAGCCCTGTTGGTTAATTAGGATTAGTACTAATCGAATTAGTTAAACTAATTACACTGACACGCGGGACCCATGTGTCAGGTTTGACCCGGACCGTGCCTCGTTGACCTGCTGACGTCATGATGATGTCAGGCTGACGCAGTAAGTCATTTTCTGGATTTATTATATTCAGGAAATTCCAGAAAATAATCTAAACTTCTAAAATTCATATAAAATCAACCGTAAGTCAGAATGAAATAATTTATATATGAAAAATTATCAGAAAAATTCAAGGAACCCATCTGTACCATTTTCATGCATGTTTGAACAATGTTTGTCCTCTGTTTTGGACAAAACAAATAAAGTGCATTTAAATAACCATATATGGAGTTGGAATTTGAATCATGTATTCAAACCAACTTCATTTAAAAATCATAGCTAGGTGCATTAGCCCAAAACACATTCATATTGCCATGTCATAGCATGCATCATATTGTGCATTGCATTGATCGTGTTTCTTCTGTGTTTGCCGGTGTTGTTCCCCCTCGGTAGACGTTGTACCGACGATGTGATCGTTGACACTGATGAAGACTCAATATTATCTTCAGAAGTGCCAGGCAAGCAAAACCCCCTTGTTCATTCCGATACAATCCTACTCTCTCGCCCTGCTCTCTTTTACTGCATTAGCACAACAACGAGTCATTTGTTACTTGCTGCGGTAGCTAAACCCCTTTATCCTCTGCATGACCTGTCATTGCCACAGTAAATAGATGAAACCCACTAGTATGAGTAGGAGTTGCTTGAGCCCTATTGTGCCTACTCATTCATGTTTGTTTGTCATGCCTGCTACTGCTTAGAGTTGAGTCAGGTCTGATTCATCGGGAATGAATCAGAGGTGTGTGAACATGTCCTACTGTGTGTGAGCTAAATGTGTGAACACGATTTGGTAAAGGTATCGGTGAGAGGCCATGTAGGAGTACATGGTGGGTTGTCTCATTGAAGCCGTCCTTAGAACTGAGTTCTGTGTTTGTGATCCATGATTCAGCTACTATCATGCATTGGGCCCTGAAATATGACCCCGCTCGACTTCTTATTCACCCTAGTCCTCTGTCCAGGAGTTGCAAGTAGTTTCTGGTGTTTGTAGCTTACTGGAGGCCGTGGACAGCGCTGACCGTAGGGGTGGGATGTGATGCGGTAGGTACGTGGCACGGTGTACCGGGCGCCCGTTTGGTGTCTCGGGAACCCTGCACACATCGTTTGGGGCTGTGAGCGAAACTCCGGCCGGATCTCCTCATGGATGGAACCCGAATAGGCGATAAACCTGGACTAGAGACTTGAGTGTTTAGGTAGGTCGTGGTCTACACCCACATCGGCTTTCACTTGAAGTCTGCCGAGCACATGTCGTGCGCAGACGCTAAGTGGTGGAAACATGTATGAAGAAGTACACCCCTGCAGGGTTAACATGATCTATTCGAATAGCCGTGTCCGCGGTAAAGGACTTCTGGGTTGCTTATATCAGTTCATAGACAAGTGAAAGTGGATACCCTAAAATACGCAAGATAAGCGTGAGTGCTATGGATGGCGTTCTCGTAGGGAGATGGGAGCGGTTCCATAGTGGTGTATTGGTTGGTGAATATGTGGACTCATGTGCGCCACCTCAAAAGAGTTACTTGCAGTCGTAGTTCAGGATAGCCACCGAGTCAAAGCTAGCTTGCTGCAGTTAAACCCCCACCATCCCTTTGTTGATAATGATGCATATGTAGTTAGTTCTGATGTAAGTCTTGCTGGGTACATTTGTACTCATGTTTGCCTATTTTATGTTTTTGCAGAGAGACTTCGGTCTCGCTAGTAGTTCCACGTGGACTTCGACGTTTAGCTTGTTACCTCAGCTACAATCTTGTGCCTTCGGCAGGATCTGGTAGATAGTCAGGCTTCTCAGCCTTTTTCATTTGTAGATGTCTGTACTCAGACATGTTAAGCTTCCGCATGTGCTTTGCCTTGTATGCTCTGAATGTTGGGTCGTGAGACCCCTGTTTGTAATATCTCGCTCCCGGGAGCCTTTTGAATAAATACTTGAGTCGTAGAGTCATGTTGTGATGCCATGTTGTATTTGCACATATCGAGCATATTGTGTGTATGTTATTGAAATGCTTGGTATGTGTGGGATCTGACTATCTAGTTGTTTATCCTTAGTAGCCTCTCTTACCGGGAAATGTCTCCTAGTGTTTCCATGGTAGCTTGCTACTGCTCCGGAACACTTAGGCTGGCTGGCATGTGTCCTTCTTTATTCCTGTGTCTGTCCCCTCGGGGAAATGTCACGCGATGAATACCGGAGTCCTGTTAGCCCTCTACAGCCCGGTTCACCGGAGTCCTGCTAGCCCAGTGCTACAGCCTGGATTCACTCGCTGATGACCGACACGTTCGATGCTGGGTCATGGATGCCTGTCCCTGTAAGTCTGTGCCACTTTGGGTTTACGACTAGCCATGTCAGCCCGGGCTCCTTATCATATGGATGCTAGCGACACTATCATATACGTGTGCCAAAAGGAGCAAACAGTCCCGGGCAAAGGTAAGGCGACACCCGTGGGAATACCGTGTGTGAGGCCGCAAAGTGATATGAGGTGTTACATGCTAGATCGATGTGGCATTGAGTCGGGGTCCTGACAGCGTTGGTATCAGAGCTTGACTGCCTGTAGGATTACCAAGCCAAACTGGTCGAAGTTGAGTCTAGAAATTCTTTAGTTATATAAGGGAGTTGATTGTGGGATGGAACGTAAGGCTCTTTTTACTCCTTATACCTTATGCCCTTCTGATCTGAGTCATCTTATCTTTCCTACGGGGTTAAGGAGCTAGGCTTTCTCTTCTTTCTATCAGGATCACGTGTTACTAATCCGTAGACTTATAAGATTGTTGGATTTAAGCTTGAGTTCAGTTCCTACGACTTCTGTATGTTAACTGTTGATCTCGAAACCTTGGAATTGTGCTTCTGAGTGGCTATGCCACCATTTTTGTAGCATGTCTCAAATCTTTGTGAGCATTTATAGCCGTTATGCTGTCCGAGTCATCCCAAGTTTCTAAACAGTCTGATGCATTTGCAAATCCCTTCTTCCCGTTCCCGATGTCCTTTTGGTCAGATTAATCACACAAATTAGTGAGTTGAGGTACTTTATTGCCTCGACATATATGTTGGAGTTAATAATTATGACCCTAAGTGCTTAGGGGATCATCTAGTGGTTTAGCCATGATCTGTGTTTCCAGTGTGATGATTCTGGCCGTCATTATCGAAAGCATCCTGTGATGCCATTTAGTTAGTAGGCATTCTATTTCTGGGTTCTAAACCCGAGATTCACCCCATTTACCTCATGTTGATAGTGTTGCTAGTTCCTTTAGGAAATTAGTAACTTTTGCATTAGTCATCGAGGTCCATGTATTTTCCTTCTTCAAAATACTATGAACCACTTATGGCAGTAGTTTGTTGGATCAAAAGATCATAACAGGAGTGCTCTCGATGGGTTCTCTATTCTATATTGCGACTCTGCTAGTTCAACTTTTCAGCATGGGTTATCCGGAAATTTTTTGTTGAACTTGGTTCGACATACTAATCTATGCATCCACAACTCAGAAAATTATATGTTCTTTGAGTTGTCCCTCTTAGTTGTCTTCTAACCCTGGTCTATCATTGATAGTCAAGAGTATGCGTGCGTTCATTCATCGATGCCTATTACTCTTGTGGTCCGTCAAGCCATTCTATTCCAGAATGACTAGGAGAAACAAACTCCAGTACCTCATCCATACCCAGGATTGGGTCTTAGCAGTTGTACTCCGCAGATCAAAATACTAATCCAGTTTTTGTTCTGTTCCACCCTGGAGTGTTACCATCTTTATATTAAGATTATCATGGGAATTGCACACCATCCTATGAATTCTTGGTGCAGTGATACTTCTCTCCATCATTATTCATTTCTCGGTTCCCGTGTTGTTATAACCGGAATGTCGACAAGTGAATCGTGATGTGTGAAATCAATACTCCTAGCAACCTTGTTGCTTGGTAGTTAAATGGACAATAACCTCATTCTTAACGTGTTGGTTCTTGAATCATCATTCTAAGATTGATCGTGCTACCTTGTCCATCTTCCTGGTGCACATTTCGATTGATGAGTTAGGATTTTGGCAAGTCCTCGCTCATTTGATCATATCGTCTTGCCCTGAAAAGCAAGATTGTTCCCGATCTTAGTAACATATCGGTGGTTCGTGATTTTCCGAATATCTTCTCGAAAGTATCACCAGGTTGTCACCTGACTGTTATGTTGAGCTCGTGATCAAGTTGGTTTATTCTGTAAACCACCCTTTCTCCAAGAATCCGTGTTGGATACCCCTGAGCTAGTTGGTTAAGCTATGCATCAACTTGGAGAGTTGGAAGATAGAAGCTTGTCCGATATAGTTCATTATAAGGGATGTCTTGTATGTGTGTTGAAGAAAGTTGATATTTTCATCGACTGAACCTCGTGATCAGTTAATGGACCTATCATTTTTATCCAACCTTTGATTGGAGTATGGTCTATCATCCAATCAGACCAGAACCAACGATATTCGTAATGTTGTCTTACTCGTGGTTGATCCCTCGAGCATACACCATTATATCTTTTGGGTCTGACCAATGCTATCACTTGTTCACTTAACTATGGAATTCCTATTAAAAGGAAACCCAGATGAATTGTTGTTGAGCCCATTGACAACATCCTTATCTCCTCCATGATCTTGTTGGACAACAAGTTAGTGTTGGAAACTTTTGAAAGCATTTTCTTCATGCTAGCTCATGAAGTATTTGTTTGATGAAAGGAGTGACTTCCACTTATACACGTGCATTTGGTGAAAGTTGCCGCCGTGAATTTGAGAAAGTTAGTTTTGCTTCCTCTGGAATCATCCCAAGTCAGTCATGCACACGTGCGAAGTATTCTGTGGTCTGGAGACTTGCAACCTTCATTCCATAGGTGTCCCGAGCACACCAAGCCACCGATTGATTTGTTCAAGGAGAAGAAGTTCCTTCTTAAGAGTATACCTTATGCAAGGACTTCGATATCCTCGATGATGGTTCCCCACCTGAACTCGGTAGTGTTTAATTATAAGACTACTACGTGGCCATGCTTGTCTGGGACAACGTGTTCACATGTTTGTAGCGGAACCAGCTCATGTTTTGGAGCTTACTATCGTAGTTCATTCCCCGAGAATCTCGCAACATCATCTCGTCGATTTGTGTTGCAAACTTTCGTTTTTCTTCCTAGACTCGATGAGTCTGGAATATCCTGACACCAACCAGATCTGAATCTCAGGCAGATATGATGGTTTGGAACATTTCCCAAGAACTATAATATCAGTCCCTCGGAAACCGGTAAAGTGGATGTCGTGGCCAACACACCCAGCCGGAAGACCTGTTATTATAATATCTTGATTGAGGAAGTTGGCCACCTCCCCATAAGGATTTCGTAGGATCTACTCCCTAGTTGTTCCTTATGGATTTTTGTGCTCCCGAAGTCCGACCTTTTTACTTGATGGTCTGGTTACCAAACCATTTCAATAAATGGATTACGCTAGCACATTAAGGAGAGCATTAGAAGCGGAGTGCTAAATGTCTCTCGGTCGATCATCCAGATTTTATTTCCTTGGCCCCGCCAAGGGTGAAATCTGAGAAAGTGTTATCTTCCTTTGCATCTGCATCATCCATCATTATTCATCATGGTAGTAAGTTGTGTTGCCAGGATCCTTGACACGGAGATTGGTAAACCCTGATGAATATGGAAATGCTCAAGTTCTTGAGAGCACGCACAAGAGCTAGGTGTTATCATCGACACTAACTGGGATGCTCTCAGTTTCCTCGGTTATGCTATAACTTTTCAAATAGTGGACTCACTCTCTACTGTTGAGCTTCTCCCCAATTACTAAAATCATCCCTTGTGTGGTTTTCAACAAGGTAATCCACATCATCCAAGTCCGAGTATGCCATTCTACCGACCCCCTCCAAACGATCGCTCGAGAATTGCCTTAGGCTGGTTTAAAGAGTTTCAATGATCTCTGAATCAAAGGTAATTCTTTTTGCCACTTAAGGGGATATATCTACGAGTCACCATCCCTAAGGTGCCTCGTTGTGGTATCATGGCAACTCAACTCCTCGCTACGTTGACAATCGTTTACCACCTTTTTAAGTGTGGAATTGTTGTCTACCTAGTGAACCCTCGTCATCTGTTCCACTCCATCCCTCTAGAGGTGTGCTTCGTCTCTCAGCTCGAGAGATGTTGCTATGTCTCATTCCGAGAGTTAATCCTGAGTTGTTCGACCTTCGAGAAGATCGATCCTTCTAGAGTTTTCTTTCTCCTCTCGTTGTCATGACGGTTGGAGTTCTCGGAGCAAGACATCAAGATAATGATGGTGATCAATCAACACTCTTATGGAGTGCACCCTGGATCATGAAGATTATGTTAGTTGGCGTTTTCCCTTCATCTTACCCTACGCTTGAATCTCGGGTCGAGATTCTTGTTTAGTGGGGGTGAGCTGTCACAGCCCCAGATCGGCCTTGTTTGACTTTGATTGCTCATCATGTCATCATGTTTAAATTTCTAAGAAACTTGAAATGGGGATTGCCTAAACCCTAGCATTAAAGGAATTCACTAGATTTATCTAAAATATTTTTCAGTAAGTCCAAATGGCTTTCAAAAATGTTCATCAATTATGGTAAATACTGTAAACAGTAGCCAGAGGTGATGCACATTTTTCCATGACATATTTGGGCTCTGAATTAAATCATATGGTATTTTCATTTGGGCATTTGAATACTATAAAATATTTGAAATGCTCAAATAATCATAAACTAAAATGTTTACTGTTGGATATATTCTAAACAGCAGCCATGATTAGTTTCATGATTTTTAAAAGTGTCTGAGTATTTTTAATAAAGCCGTAAAATTTATAGAATAATAGAAAACTGAAATAATTAGAAAAAGGAGAGAGAGAAACCTACCCGGCCCAGCTCCTCCAGCCACTTACCTGGCGCCACCAACCGGCCCAGCACGGCCCAGCCCACCGCCGCTTCCCCCCTGTCGTCTTCCTCCCTCGCCAGAAGGACAGAGGCGTGTCGCCCGCGTGCGCGCTCGCCCCTGGCCACCTCCTGCTTCCTCCCCGGCCCCTTCTAACGATGCTTGGAGGCGCCACGCAGCCCCCTGGTCCCTCTCGCTCACTCCCTCGAGCTCATCCCCCTCCTCTGTTCTCTCTCTCGCACGCAGCCACCGAACACACCCGCCGCCACCGTTCGTTGCCGCCGTGGCCACAGCCACTGCCTCGCCCCGCCGATGCTCTCAGAGGCGCCGCCGCCACCTACTCTCCCTCCTCTCCGAGCTACACGAGCCAGGACGGGCCCAAGACGACGCTTGCGGCCTTCTTCTCCGACCACGGCCGCCGGATGCCGCCGTCCGATTCGCCGTCTCAGCCGCCTCCCCAAGCACGCCGACCTTCTCTTCGAACTCACCGTGAGCCCCTATCCATTTCCCCTCTCTCCCCGTGCCCGTCCGCGCCTTCTAACCACCGTGGCTGTTGGCGCCGACAGTTCCTCGCCGCCGGCGATGATGCAGACGAGGCCAGAGCCACCGTAGCTAACTCCCGAGCACGGCAACGTGCTCAGCACTCTCCCAGGAGCCCAGCGCGCCCACCCGTGCGACCTGTCGTGCCCCCTAGCGCCAACCCCGACCTCGCCCGTACTCCGGCCGCCGCCACGAGCTCGACTCCAACGAGCTCGCCCCACCCTGGCTCCTCCCGTTCGCACCATTCGATGCAGACGAGTCTCCTCGTTCTGTAGATGGTCTCGGCCGCTAATTTGGTCGCCGGAGGACAAAATCCGAGCCCCTCCGCCGTCTCGGCCTCGCCGGCGACTCAACGCCGGCGGGATTGACCCCGCTGACCGAGTTGACCCGGGTGGGTCCAGTTTGACCCCCCTGGTCTATGACAGGTGGGGCCCAGCCCTGTTGGTTAATTAGGATTAGTACTAATCGAATTAGTTAAACTAATTACACTGACACGCGGGACCCATGTGTCAGGTTTGACCCGAACCGTGCCTCGTTGACCTGCTGACATCATGATGATGTCAGGCTGACGCAGTAAGTCATTTTCTGGATTTATTATATTCAGGAAATTCGAGAAAATAATCTAAACTTCTAAAATTCATATAAAATCAACCGTAAGTCAGAATGAAATAATTTATATATGAAAAATTATCAGAAAAATTCAAGGAACCCATCTGTACCATTTTCATGCATGTTTGAACAATGTTTGTCCTCTGTTTTGGACAAAACAAATAAAGTGCATTTAAATAACCATATATGGAGTTGGAATTTGAATCATGTATTCATACCAACTTCATTTAAATCATAGCTAGGTGCATTAGCCCAAAACACATTCATATTGCCATGTCATAGCATGCATCATATTGTGCATTGCATTGATCGTGTTTCTTCTGTGTTTGCCGGTGTTGTTCCCCCTCGGTAGACACTGATGAAGACTCAATATTATCTTCAGAAGTGCTAGGCAAGCAAAAACCCCTTGGTCATTCCGATACAATCCTACTCTCTCGCCCTGCTCTCTTTTACTGCATTAGGACAACAACGAGTCATTTGTTACTTGCTGCGGTAGCTAAACCCCTTTATCCTCTGCATGACCTGTCATTGCCACAGTAAATAGATGAAACCCACTAGTATGAGTAGGAGTTGCTTGAGCCCTATTGTGCCTACTCATTCATGTTTGTTTGTCATGCCTGCTAGTGCTTAGAGTTGAGTCAGGTCTGATTCATCGGGAATGAATCAGAGGTGTGTGAACATGTCCTACTGTGTGTGAGCTAAATGTGTGAACACGATTTGGTAAAGGTATCGGTGAGAGGCCATGTAGGAGTACATGGTGGGTTGTCTCATTAAAGCCGTCCTTAGGAACTGAGTTCTGTGTTTGTGATCCATGATTCAGCTACTACCATGCATTGGGCCCTGAAATATGACCCCGCTCGACTTCTTATTCACCCTAGTCCTCTGTCCAGGAGTTGCAAGTAGTTTCTGGTGTTTGTAGCTTACTGGAGGCCGTGGACAGCGCTGACCGTAGGGGTGGGCTGTGATGCGGTAGGTACGTGGCACGGTGTACCGGGCGCCCGTTTGGTGTCTCGGGAACCCTGCACACATCGTTTGGGGCTGTGAGAGAAACTCCGGCCGAATCTCCTCATGGATGGAACCCGAATAGGCGATAAACCTGGACTAGAGACTTGAGTGTTTAGGTAGGTCGTGGTCTACACCCACGTCGGCTTTCGCTTGAAGTCTGCCGAGCACATGTCGTGTGCAGACGCTAAGTGGTGGAAACATGTATGAAGAAGTACACCCCTGCAGGGTTAACATGATCTATTCGAATAGCCGTGTCCGCGGTAAAGGACTTCTGGTTTGCTTATATTAGTTCATAGACAAGTGAAAGTGGATACCCTAAAATACGCAAGATAAGCGTGAGTGCTATGGATGGCGTTCTCGTAGGGAGACGGGAGCGGTTCCATAGTGGTGTATTGGTTGGTGAATATGTGGACTCGTGTGCGCCACCTCAAAAGAGTTACTTGCAGTCGTAGTTCAGGATAGCCACCGAGTCAAAGCTGGCTTGCTGCAGTTAAACCCCCACCATCCCTTTGTTGATAATGATGCATATGTAGTTAGTTCTGATGTAAGTCTTGCTGGGTACATTTGTACTCACGTTTGCCTATTTTATGTTTTTGTAGAGAGACTTCGGTCTCGCTAGTAGTTCCGCGTGGACTTCGACATTTAGCTTGTTACCTCAGCTACGATCTTGTGCCTTCGGCAGGATCTGGTAGATAGTCAGGCTTCTCAGCCTTTTTCATTTGTAGATGTCTGTACTCAGACATGTTAAGCTTCCGCATGTGCTTTGCCTTGTATGCTCTGAATGTTGGGTCGTGAGACCCCTGTTTGTAATATCTCGCTCCCCGGAGCCTTTTGAATAAATACTTGAGTCGTAGAGTCATGTTGTGATGCCATGTTGTATTTGCACATATCGAGCATATTGTGTGTATGTTATTGAAATGCTTGGTATGTGTGGGATCTGACTATCTAGTTGTTTATCCTTAGTAGCCTCTCTTACCGGGAAATGTCTCCTAGTGTTTCCATGGTAGCTTGCTACTGCTCCGGAACACTTAGGCTGGCCGGCATGTGTCCTTCTTCGTTCCTGTGTCTGTCCCCTCGGGGAAATGTCACGCGATGAATACCGGAGTCCTGTTAGCCCGCTACAGCCCGGTTCACCGGAGTCCTGCTAGCCCAGTGCTACAGCCTGGATTGACTCGCTGATGACCGACACGTTCGATGCTGGGTCATGGATGCCTGTCCCTGTAAGTCTGTGCCACTTTGGGTTTACGACTAGCCATGTCAGCCCGGGCTCCTTATCATATGGATGCTAGCGACACTATCATATACGTGTGCCAAAAGGCGCAAACGGTCCCGGGCAAAGGTAAGGCGACACCCGTGGGAATACCGTGTGTGAGGCCGCAAAGTGATATGAGGTGTTACATGCTAGATCGATGTGGCATTGAGTCGGGGTCCTGACAGGAGGAGCGGTGGGGGGCTTACAGAGGGTGCAGGCATGACGACGGCCGAGGTTGGGAGGGGTCGGGGTCGAGCGCCAAGGCCGGAGCCTGGTTCGGGGTCGGGGCCGTGGGCGAGCGTCGGGGCTGGAGCCGGGGTCAGGGCCAGGGTCGGGGTCAGGGGCCGGGGCCGGAGCCAGCGTTGGGGTCGGTCGGGGTCAGGGTCGGGGGCGAGCGCAGAGGCGCGGCAAGGGCAGGGCTCCTACGGCGCGACGGGGGAAGAGAGAGTGTGGGGATTTGGGGGAAAAGAAGCGGGATGAAGGGAGGAGTGGGGATTTTGGGGGTTAAGTGGGCATAGCAGTAGCGCGTTTAGGCAAAACACGCTATAGCTACTCCAGGTAGCTATAAAGGTTTCGTGTAGAAACCGCTACTGCTATCTTGACTAGCTGTAGCTCTTTTCTCACAAAAGCGCTGCTGCTATAACTAGTACCTATATAACAGTTTTCCTGTTCGTTTCCTTCTATTTTCTTTTCCTGTATTTTCTCTCACTTTTATTTTCTTTTTTTCCGAGAGCAGTGAACGAAGGAAAGGCGATATATATTGCATCATTTGACGATTAAATATGTATACAAAATAGGAACATATATATTACATCATTGGACCCATGCATAATAATGGCTAAGTGTGTATACAAAATAGGAACATATATATTACATCATTTGACCGATAACATACGGTTCCTCGGCGTTGACATTTTCGTTTTTGAGTCAGCTTCTTTCCCTTCTTGTTCGTTGAAGAATAATTGAGCCCCTGATTGTGACTTCGCCTTTTCCATGGAGTACAATTTTTCTTACGTAATGTAGTATTGATTCTTCTTTTGACGTATACTTCATCATCATCGTCATCTTCCCTCATTGGGTTGCCGTACTGATCGTAGTCTTCCTCGTTGGCGAATCCATCCATTCCAATTATGTTCCTTTTGCCTCTCCTCACGACAACACGGCTGTGATTGCGCGAGTCGATTATGAAGAAGCTTTGTGTCACGTGCTTAGCGTGTACCCATGGCTTGTTTTTTGCGATAGCATTCACGGTAGCCCTCTTGGCATCGGGTATAGTCATGGTAGTGAAATTCCGGTTTTCTCTTTTGACATTCTTAGACCATCTGACACGGACCATCATCGTGTTGTGCAGTCCAGAGTAGTCAAGCTCCCAGATCTCCTCGACCCTTCCGTAAAATCTTTCAGTTGCGTCGTTGTCACTTCCGGTCATGCATTCCATCGTCACCCCTGAGTTCTGATCATCACTGTCCATATCTTTGGCCTCCGTGTAGAACGTGTATGCATTGATATCGTATGCCTGATAGGTTAAGAGGTTGGGCGAGGGGCCATGTGCTAAGGCGTATATGAGCAATCTGTCCTTAGAGCCCTCCTCCAAGGGATTAGCAATAATATGCTCCTTGAACCAATGCAGGAAAGTGGAGCTGTGCTCTCTAGTAACTTCGGCGTCCATCCTGCATACCCCCCGGTCATGATACTTCTTTGTGATAATTTCTTTGTGCAGTGCCACGAAAGGATCTACCTGGTCTAGGTGTTGTAGCACGACCAAGTTTGCTATGTCAAAGTCGCTGCATCGATCTGAGTATGCCACGTGCAGTTCCCTGCGACCGTTGGAGTGACCTGCTCCTTCGAGCCTCCCATCGTGCTTGTTAACGGGCAAACCAACACTAACACCAGGTTGCTGGTCTGCGCCATATAGAAAATTCTCGCAGAAAGAGATGCACTCTTGTGTCAAATAGCCCTGGATGATGCTTCCATCCGGACGGGACATGTTACGAACGAATCCTTTGATGATCCCATTCATCCTCTCAAACGGCATCATGTTGTGCAAAAATGACGGCCCTAGGTATATTATGTCATCCACAATATGGACACACAGATGCACCATCATGTCAAAGAACACGGGCGGGAAGTACATCTCAAGCTCATTCAGTATCACAATGATCTCTTCCTCTAGCCTTCGGAGTGGCTTCACACTGATCGACTTTTGAGAGATGACGTCGAAAAAGTTACAGAGACCAATAAGCGTGTTAGGGATGTGCTTGTCCATTATCCCTCTAAGGGCAACAGGTAGTATCTGCGTCATCATCACATGATAGTCATGGGACTTCATCGCGCTGAACCTTTTCTTGTCCGTGTCTAGATATCTGCTTATCTTCCCACAGTAACCGGAACTAACTTTGACTCCGGCAAGGCACTCAAAGAATTGATCGATCTCAGCCTAACTTAAGGTGAAGCAAGAAGGAGGGTAATACTCCTTTCTTTATTTTCTTGCCCTTATTCTCTCACGCCTCTATCTCCGTCTCTGTCTAGTCTGACTTTTTACGGGGTGGCATGTGTAGATCTTCCCTAATATTCAAATCTTGCAAGTATTTTCTTGCCTTCGGCCCATCCTTGGTCTTATCCGGCATGTTCATTAGTGTCGCGAGCAAGCTCTCAAGGACATTCTTACAGATATGCATTTGATCAAGGCAATGAGGTGTATCGAGTTTGTGCCAGTACTCCAAGTCCCAGAACACAGACCTCGGCTTCCATACCTTCAGCAGCGGCTCTGGCGCCTTTTTCATCGTCTTTCCCGGCACGGGGCACTCCTTTCAGTTTTTCAACAGCTCATCGATTTTGGCGCCGCTCCGCTTACGTGGAGGTCCACGATGCTCAGCGTGACCATTGAATAGATCTCCACGGTTTCTCCATGGGTCGTCCTGTTCGAGCCATCGTCGATGCCCCATGTACATGATTTTCCCAGACCCGCCATTTTCCTTGACGTTAGCTGCTGAGATGTCGTATCATCCATGCACCACATGCATCCGCAATATCCATGGCACACCTGGCCTGCGACATATCCGTAACCGAGATAGTCATGCACCGTCATGATCAGTGCGGCTCTCATGTAGAAATACTCGCCTTTGCTGGCGTCCCATGTCTTGGCCGGTGTTTTCCATAACATGTCTAACTCCTCTTGAAGTAGCCCCATATACAAATTAATATTATTTCCTGGTTGCTTCGCCCCTTGAATAAGCATGCTCATGTGAATGTACTTTGACTTCATGCACAACCAAGGGGGGAGGTTGTACATCCATACAAACATGGGCCATGTGCTATGATTGGTGTTATGTTTGCCAAACAGATTCATGCCATCGGCACACGCGGCGAGCACGATGTTCCTTGCATCACATTCGAAATACCGATAGGAGCTGTTCAACGCTCTCCACTGTCTTCCATCCTTGACGTGTCTCAGCTTCGGATCATCTCCATCATCGGGCTTCTTCCTCTCCGCGTGCCAGCGCATTAGCTTTGCTTCCTTGGGATCTACGAAATACCGCTAGAGACAGGGAGTGATCGGTAAGTACCATACAACTTTCTGGGGACATTTCTTCCCGGCCTTCTTGTATCGAGAAGCATTGCACACCGGACAACTTGTTTTTTCCGCGTGCTCCTTCCGATATATTATGCAACCGTTGATGCATGCATGGTATCTAAAGTGCGGCAGATCAAGAGGGCACACGATCTTCTTGGCCTCATCAACACTAGTAGGACATAGATTCCCTGCGGGAAGAACATTCTTTAGGTACTTGAGATGCTCATCGAGGCTAGTGTCGGTCCATTTGTTTTTAGCCTTCATCTTCAGGAGTTGGAGTGTGAAACTCAAGCGGGTCACCTCAGGATTGCAACCATCATACAATGGAGTGTTCGATTCTACCACCAGTTGCTCCATCTTAGCCTTCTCTCTAGAAGCAGCTCTCTCAGTACTCGTCTCCTTGTGAAGCGGTGCTTGAACATGAGGGGCCCGCACAATTGAACTTAGTACCGACGAACTCTGTTGCGTGGAGTCCACGTTCTCTCCGCCGCCATGTCCGACCCCTTCTCCTTCGCCATGTCTGGCCCCTTCTCCGCCGCCATGTTCGGCCTCTTCCCCGCTGCCATTATCGATCATCTCTTCGTCTTGCCCCATGTCGTCATTGCCTGCCCCGTCGGCGTCCTCAACATCGTCATCCTCATCTTCAATTATCCACCGATTATAGCCACTAGTCGTCAACCCATGCAGTTGCACGGGCTATTGTATTTAATGCATGATTAGAATGGATATTATATAAAATACATTTATTGTTGTCATCGAAGTAGTTCATCCTTTGGTTGTCTATGCTTAAGATTCTAAATTGCCAAGAAAAACTGCAGATTTCATCTTGACATTTCAGTTATGTACATAACTTAGTGCATCAAATTTGCACATGCCTTGCTTAACTTTTTACCTACCATATGAATTTTCAATAAAAATCAGGTTCATTAATAATCACATTGACATAATAATGGTCAAACATGCATGTTCAGGACAATACCAGTTTCTAAAACATCATTAGTATTTCAATTGTTGCTTATGCATTTACAAACTTGTTCGACGGGTTATATGTCAAATTACTATAATAAAACATGTAGGATGGCATTCTTTAATTTAATTAATAATAAATAAATATTCAGATTTATGTAATGTTATTTTTCAACCAATGCTCCGTGCTACTTTTCATCAAACATTTTTGGGAGAGGTAATCCTTCAAAGTATAGAACAACCTAATTGTGTTACCTTAAAAGAATTTTTATATTCTCACGATAAATTTAGTGTATGTCTATGGAGTTCTATTCTATCTTGGAGATCTAGATACACGCAAACTATTATGTTGCCCAGTAAGAAAGATAAGGTAATAATAAGGGTTCTGCAGTTTCATAACAATGCAAACAAAAGCAGTCAAACAGTGAAACTAAGATGTTAGGATATCAAATGAAAGCACCAATCAGTTAAACATATCACGTGATATTGCTTCCCCGACAATTTCCACATAGAAAAATGTTTTAGAGAAGTTCAAAAGTAAGGAAAAGGAACACAACAAATAAAAGTTCAAACTTGGTTATATAACCTACACGGCAATGGTAATCTTGGCTATAGTGTCGATTCTCGCACCACTTAATCCTACAAAACTTAACATAGTTATAAGAATAAAAATAGGGAAAATGAATGCCTAACCCACTATCTGAAATGGATGTTGTTGACAACATTGAGAGACTGTTTGGTTTTGGTAATATGCAGTACATCGTCATTGATTTATAAGAACATCTGATGGTCATAGCGCTGCCCAAATTGAATCTGCTCCAATTGACAGTACAATTCAAATGATTAACTTGTGAAATCTATGCATTTGAGTTAATATACACAGCGGAAAATCAGAGAATCAAAATAACTAAATCAGAAAGTCGTCGTCGTATTAACATCTGAGAAAAAACAATAATGAGACAGTATATAAGAAGACCACCATAAGACAAATTATTTACCAGTAAGCATTGGCTTATATATGTATGTTGCAGCCATTTATTATTTTGCTTTGTTGTCTATACACGTCAACGTTGAAGACCTTGTGCAGGTCGGTTCTGGTAGGTGATTCCCTATTACACCTCCAATGTATTGTCCATGTCAGTTATTAGGCGAAGACTAGCTAGCGTGCATGTGGTTGGTGTAACGGATCACTTTTCAGTTCCATATACCGTCCCTCGTGCCTTGGATTTGTTTTAGTAGTGTTGGTAAGAGTTCTTGACTTGCACTGCCATTGTGTGTCTCGGCCAATATAAATATTTAATAAAAACACATTACATATCCAGTAATAATGAACTAAGAAATTATCAGAAACCCACTTCGTTCCTGGAATAGCAGTGCAGTGAATCATTGGTAAACCATAAAAAATGTAATATCATCTGTCAAAATTTGTATGTAATCTATTTTAAGTTGGATGTCCTCCAAACTGGTAGGTAACCGTTTTCCTATCTTTCACGATGAATTACGATGCACAAAGATTTCAAAAACAAAATAAAACATTACATGTGCCACATTAGAAACAATTCTAAATGATCAAAGAAGAAATTTATATACATACTAATATTCTAAATTAAATACTCATATACATGAGATTGCATGAGAACAATCAGACCGTTCCGGCTGGTTTGGCACGAATGTAGACCAAACTGCGTGAGATATCAGATGTATAGCAGCCAGTACATGATCATATTTGGAGAAACTGGATGTAGCAACAGCCTCGCTGCACACAATACCTCATAGGTATGCGTTGATCTGCCATATGTGTTCTGCCATGCGCCTTGATCCTCAGTGTGTCTTTGGTCGTACATTTTTTCACGTACCGACTTAGCAAGTGCCGGAGTGCAGGAGTTCAAAGTTTATTCTTTCTTCTGCGAGAAACTAACCTGATATGCCACCACAATAATGTCAAGGAACGACTTAAATGAACTTATCTTAAATAGGAGAAGGAAAAATACCGCATCCACTATCGAGTACTCAAAGCAAACAAAGGGACAAAGGTGTTTTTGTGGAATAGAAATTGAACCAACATTCCAATGTTGCATCCTTGAGTTCCAACCATTGTAGACTAAGTTCACAATTAGAATGATGTTAAAATAGAAATTAAATTTACCAACATGGTCATATAACCCACAGAGCGGCACCTCCTTTAAGATCAAAATTAGATTGAATCAACACCTCCTTTAAGAACAAAATTAGATTGAGTTAAAAGCCCACAAAGCAACATCTGTTCTAAGAGATCCAAAAATATTAGTCAGACATATGAACATTGTTTGTTGCTTTGAACTAAAAGGTAATTTCCGCCATGCTCAAGTGGAAATCCAATGTAAAACTTACTTCAAAGGGAGCGGTAGATGAACCTTGCAGAAGTGGAAGGCGTGCTAATCAATGGCCTCCTTGCCAGTCGGCTCTGGCGATAATGGGCGAGCATGGACGATGGTGCACTGGTACTCCATGTCGTCCTCGATGACGTGCGGCGCCTCCTCCATGGTGGTTGGCCTGCGGTGCATCCGTGAATAATAATTTTAGGACAACAGTGCGGTGTGATTTACCGGGCGCAGCACGCAGCATCTTCTACGTGGTGGTTAGCCAGCGATCTGGGCTACATCCGGCAAAAAATCCCGAGGATGGTGGCTAATTGAATTGCTGCGGCATGAGTATCTGTTGATCGGCGAAGAACTATGGGTAAAGGGTGAGAGATATTGGGAGTTCTGTTTTCATATACGTAACTAATCAAGCTAGGGACGACAAGATCTATTTATGTTTTTGGTGTACGGCAGTAACTATTTGCCTCCGTGAGCCTACGTGACCAGATTGGACTTGTTCCTTTTGTTAAAGTATACCTGACCAGATTGGATTTCTTCTCTTTTTAAAACTCCTAGACTTGGTCTGTGGTTTCATGCAACGTTTTATGTATTGGTCCGTTGTGCAAATCTGGATCAATACAAAGGCTCGTTAGTATATAGTAATAGTAAATAGATTTATTTATTAATTTCTAGAATTGACCAACTTAAAAAAATCTCGGATAGATCTACACCGTAATAATTTGGTCCCACCGGATTAACGGCTCCTAATTACTAATTAACCTGGTAATTTCTGGGGAGTCTGTAATTACTATAGGTATAGATCCATGAAACCAGTCATGAGCACGTGCGCTTCGACACGATCGTCATCATAGGGGTCGAGCCAAACTATTCCTTTGCATTTTCGACACGGACATAAAACCTCTGTCCGGTTATTTTCTTTCATGTCCTGCACCGCCGACCGCAACCACCTGTCCACCATCATTCCACTGACCATCATGAACGTCTGCACGGTAATAATAAACAAATTGATTATAAAAATGCATGCATGCATCAAAGTCATACAAAAATTTGGCATGAACTTCCCTAAAAATAGGACATATAGATCTAGTGCTTGCCGGGAATTCACCGAAACAGAAATAAATCGACATTTCGGCAAAACATAGGCAACTCAAAAGCACAATTTGGCGTCAACTCATGCCACACACACAATTTCCATCGTATTTCCATTTTGCATTTACATTTTCCATTTTGCAAAAGCATGAAATTTGCAAAAGCATACACATACACATATTTCCATTTTGTAAAAGCATAAAATTTGAATCACCTCTATCTCGAGATCGAGCACACGGTGGAGATGATGATGTAGGGAGATCAAAAGTGCACAAAGCTCTTCTTGACAAAGATAGATCTAGTTAGGGAGCAAATAGGTCAATTAACTAAATGCTACATCTATCTAGCTAGCTAATTTGGGAGGAGACAACTTCAACTAGTGGAGGGGGAAGGAAAAAGAGAAAGGAGATGCATTAATGGAGGTGGTGTAGTTAGCTAGGAGTAATGAAGAGAGAGAAAGGTAGGTAGAAGAGGGAGAGTAATGGGGGAGAAGTATTGAGGAAGAAGAAGAGTGAGAGAGGGAGGATGTGGGAGGTAGGGGAAAGGGAGGAGAGGAGATGGGGGAGGGGAGGACGGGTGGAAAAAGGTGGTGGGGTGCTACGTCTTAGCAGTAGCGCGGGAGGAACAACGCGCTACTGCTAAGAGCATAGCAGCAGCGCGCTTTTCTCACACGCGCTACTGCTAAACGGGGCCAACCGTGTGGACAATTTCAAAATTAGCAGCAGCGATGTGAGTAAAAAGCGCGCTACTACTATTGCATTAGCAGTAGCATGCATCATGACACCACGGTGCTGCTAAACTTCGGTTGTTGGTTACTGTTGGTCGATTTTTATAGCAGCACGGTTTAGCCCTCACGCGCTACTGCTAAATTTGCATCACTAGCGTGTTAATTAGCAGTAGCGCTTCTTTTTGTGCCGCACTGCTGCTAAGATTCTGTGTATAAGGTTTTTCCTAGTAGTGTTTCTTCACCTTCTTCCCCTATGTATCCTTGTTTGTGTTTCCATGTGCCTTCTTTTTGCTTGCTAAAAATCTGTTGATATGGATCCACTTAAAGTGTTCTACGTGGATCATCTTCGATCCTTATGCGATCGTGCTAAAACCCCAACTAGCTTAGTTGATGGGAAATCTTTAGATGAGCATGCTCATTTTGTGCATCATCGTTTGTTTGAAAAGGGGAAGCTCTTATGGTATCAAATAAATAGTTTGCTATGCTATGCTTGGAATCTTTATGAAATTTATGACTTTACTTGTTGCTCTAAGAACCCTAAAAAACACCTCCCTACCTATGTGAGTTTAATGATAATGAAATCTTATCTTCTTATGGAAAGGGTGTTTATAGTTACTATGATATCGAACAAATTGAAGAATTTGTTGTTTTTAAGGGTGCCCATGAAGTTGTTTCTTTCATTGAAAAGTATGATATTACTCTCTATAAATCTGAAAATTCTGACATACTAAGATATTGCTACGAAAACAATGCTCGCGATGCCTATGTTAAGGAATTTATTGAGAGAATGACCGTTGCTTTGGAAGAAAATAATGATATTCACGAATCTATAGATAATTATGATTCCGATGATTTGATTGAAATATCCCTTGATGAACATGATGCTTGCTATTCTTGTGGCTATGATGCCAATATTTATGAAGATGAGTTTGCTATAGTTCCTTATGTTAAACATGAGATCGTTGCTATTGCACCCATACTTGATAGTTCCTTCATGAAAAGCATGATTGCAATGATGTTATCATAAATTCTCTTAATGTCAATTATGTTAATGATATGCAAAACCTCAATCTTGGGGATGCTAGTTTTGCTACGACTACTATTTGTTGCAATGATCATGATTGGGGTGATTCTTCTTATGATCTTGAAAATTTATTTAAGCCCCATGATGAATATGAGATTGATAATAGTGTTTGCAATATTATTGGAAGTGGGTTTGGAAGAGTGTCAACTTTAGATCCCACATATTTGGAGAATGTTCAATGTCGGGGGTTGGGTGCGACATATGCCAAAGGATGGCTTATCATGGTGGGGGCGAGTAGAACGTCGCCGGTGCCTGGAAACGGGATGAGGCGAAGACATGCACGCCGGCGAATCTTACCCAGCTTCAGGGCTCTCCGGGGAGATAATACCCCTACTACTACTCTGCGGGGTCTCTGCATGATCACTGTGGCAAAGTGTTTACATGATTGCTCCTTGAGCTGTTTTCTGGAGGTAGGAGAGGGCAAGGCTAGCTCTCTACCTCCTATATGATCTGGTCTAGAGCTAATGGATTCCAACCCTTTGCATGGGTGCCCTGGGGGGTTTATATAGGCCTACCCCCCAGGGGTACAATGGTAATCTGGCTGGACGCGGGCCCAGCCGTCAGTGTCTCTGGCCTCCGTCTTCTCCGCCGACTGGCTAGGTATGGAGCCGACAGGCCACGTCCGCCGCGGGCGGGTCTTGCCGGCTGCTGATTACTGTAGTCGTGCTTCTGATGACGCGGGCTTGGTCATGGAGTCGTGGCAACAGCCCCGCCGCCTGGCGGGCGATCACTATTGCCACTCTCCGCAACATCTGAATAATGGCGCGTGGGCCCTGGGGGAGGATCTGGCCGACTCTCGGGGGCCGACTCCCGACGGGTCCGACTAGGGAGCGCACTTGCCGTCTCCTAGGGTCTCACTGGCTGGTGGGACCCGTCGCCCCAGGGTCGTACAGACAGGCCGTCGTGGGCGCAGGATTCGGTCCTTTGGTGCTGATGTCAGGGCCGGCACGGCAACAGTGCCACGCCGCATGGAGATCTCCGTGGGTATGGTGTACTGTGGCCATGCCTACCTTTGGAAAGGGGTGGGAGTGGGCTTGACTGTAGCCACTCCCCGTCCCGTCCCTCTTGATGAGGGCATGAGGTTTGTTGGAGTCGCGGGCCGACTCCCTAAAGCCGGCTTCTTTGGAAGTCGCCAGTCAGGAGTCGGCTTATCCTGAGGTCGTCCCCGGGATTCGGCCGTGAGTGGGCAGTCGGCTGCCTTGCCGCCGACTTTTCAGAAGGCGGCTCTTCGTCCTGGGGTCTTGAGGGGCGCAGCCTGCCGCGATGTCTTGAAAGGTTCTGGGGCTCGGGTTAGCCTACCGGTGGCCCATTACTCCGACAGTAGCCCCGAAGCTGATGAGGCGCCGCGGGCGATCGGCCAAGAAGCCTTAGCAGTTTCTCTTTCCAGGTGCTCGACACATGGTTCTTGCTTGATTTCCGCCGGGATGACTAGAAGGAGTCGGGCCCGCCCAACTCTGACTTGCACCGTATTCCGGACGTCGTGGCGGGATCCAAGTAGCATGCCGTCTAAGCTTCCAGGCCGCCGCCCGTTCCAGGCCTGACACGTGGCAACGCGCGGCCAGGCCAGTCTGCCAGCCTACGCGCGTGACGGGACAGGCCCGTAGGAGGGGCCCGCCACTACCGCGCCTCGGTGCTTGAGCGGATCCGCTGTGGCCCGTGCGGACGGTTGGGATTCTTGTGAGTTTACTGCGCGCAGTAACTTTGTCGCAGAAACGTGGGGCCGTGGGGGCGTGGGCGCAGTAAATCCCTCGATCGCCCCCTCGGCTTCGCAGCCCATGAGGCTATAAGTAGGGGGAGGAGGGGGGCGCGGTAGAGCACGCGCGCCCCTCCTTCCCACTACTCCTTGCTCTTCTCCTTCTTCTTCTTCTTTGCTCCGCCGCGCGCCCAAGCTTTGCCGAACGCCACAGCGATCAGCTCACGATGAGTTCTTCTTCTGCCGCCGCGCCTCCCTCGGTGCATTCCGGCACCTGGGACGGCTCAGAAGTTCACGACGACCACATCGAGTTCCTCCGCAGGACTCGTCGGCTCCCCGGCGAAGATTACGTGTGGGTGCGTCTTGCGCCGAGGGGGGAGATTTCCCCAGCGCCGGAGGAGGGCGAGTGGGTCATCTTCCGCTCGCACCGCCTGCGCGGACTGGGGCTGCCAGCGAGCAACTTCTTCCGCTCTTTTCTGGAGTTTTACGGCCTCCGGCCGCACCACCTCACGCCCAACACGGTGGTGCTGCTGTCCGCCTTCGTGGCCTTGTGTGAAGGCTTCCTCGGAGTCCTCCCCACCCTCGAGCTCTGGGGGGAGTTCTTCTTCTCCAAGCTTGGCACCCAGGCTGCTGGCGTGCCGGCTCAATGCGGCACTTTCATCGCCGTGCGGAGATTGTGGGGCCGACAACCCCTTCCCCACCATCAAGCTAATAAAGTCGGTGAAGATGTGGCCGCGATCGTACTTCTACGTCAAGAGCGTCTTTGCGAGGGGCGATTGGGTCAACCTGCCGGCTTTTGAAACCGGCACGCCAGCTGGGAGACTGCCCAACTGGTCGTACCGGGCCAAGTCGCTGACGCCTGCGGGAGCCGGCGCCGTGGCCCGTCTCCGAGTTCTGACGCAGTCGGAGGGCTTGACTGGTCCAGACCTGCTGGCCGCCTTCGTGGCGCGCCGAGTTCTCCCGCTCCAAGGTCGCCCCCACATGATATGCCAAATGAGCGGGCATCGTGACTCGAGTCGGATGTGCACCAAGGACATGCCTCACGAGTAGGTGGCCTACATGGTGAACTACCTCTTGGACAGCAAGCTCCTAGAGGACTGGCGGTTTGGCAAGGAGCCGTACTCCCGTGCCAACCCCCCACCCATAGTGAGTTGCCTTTTCTTTCTTTCTTTGGATTGTCTTCTTTCTTGTCGAGTTTGTTTGTGCGGCCTGACCAGTCGGCTTTGGTCAGAATCCCCTCCTCCATTCACTAGCCGCACCACGGGGCCGGCCCGTGAGTTCCTTGCCGACCGGGCAAAGAGCAGCGTCGACGACCCCGATATGGGGGCGGCGGCTTTGGAAGACGACGCGGAGGGTGGAGGCGGCCCGCGGCTCGGGGCCAGCCTAGAGGACTGGCATGATGATGATGAGGAGGTCGCCCCCCGCCATCGGCCAGGAGAAGGCCACCCCGGCGCGGGCTCTTCTGCCGCGCCGGGTGCTCCAGGCGGCGGGAATAAGCGTAGGACCGTGCCGACCTTGTTCGGCAGTCGACCGAAGAAGCCCAAGAGTTCGGCTGCGGCGACCCGGCGGGACGAGGCGGCTGCGAAGGCCATCCGCTTCCATAAGGAAGTGAAGAAGCCGCCACTGGTCTCCGCGCGAGTATTCTATCTCAACGCTTTATTCTTTCTTTGTGGCTTTGTCTCAGTCTTTTACTTGCTTCCCTTGCTTCAGGGCTTCCCTCACTCTTGAGAGGGTCGTCGCCGCGTCCGTCATGGGGTCAGCGGAGACGTCCGCCACCACTCAGCGGATTGACCCCGCCGCCGACCCCCGGGAGGCGATGGAGCGGAATGCGCAGGAGAAGCGCAACGAGAAGGAGGCCGCCCACCTGGAGAAGGTGGATGCCGAAAAGGCGGAGGCCTCCGCCAAGAAGAAACTGGCCGAGGCTGAAGCCGTCGCCGCGACGAAGCGGCTGGCTGAGGAGGCCGCGCACTGCCAATCGGCAGTGTTCGTCACCCCGCTGAACTCTGCGCCACCGCCTCCGGAGTTCACGGGGCAGACTGGGGAAGCCGGCGGCGAGAACCCCATCCTGGAGACGGAAGGCGGCGACTCCTCCACACCGGACGTGATCGTTCCGCCGCCACCTCCGCCGCCGTCTGGGAGCGTGCAAGGCGAACAGCCGGCGGTCCCGCCGGTGCCGCCGACCGAAGACAAGGCCATGGCGAGGCTACTCCTTCAAGTCGGCTCGCCGACGCGCCGCCGTCTTGAGAAGGCGACTTCGGCGCCACGCCCCCTGGAGACCGACACCGCCAGCTCGGTGATCCCAGACGCCGAAGCGACGAGCGCCGCACCCATTGGGTGGGTGCGAGGAGGAGGCACGGGGCCACTGAACCAGGCGCTTCTAGACGTCCAGACGAAGCTGCGAGCTAAGGGCGACGTGATCCAGAATTGCACCAAGGCATACCTGGCGTCGCGAGCAGCCGTTCGGGTATGCTTTCTCTTTGGTCCTCTTTTTTTCTTGTTTTTGTTCCTCTCTGTGGGGGCGCGCCAGCGCACCCACTGGGTGTAGTCCCTGAGTTTCAGGTCGGCTGCTGAGCAGGCGGCCCGGAACTCCTATTGGCGAGTTCCGGGTACTTACTTCTGCTGAAATATCTTGTCGCATGACTACCACAACCTCCGTGTTACTGCCTTCAACCGCAACGTTGAAGAGCTGGGCAAGCGGACCGCCAACTTGTTGGAGAGCCGGAGTGAGTCCTTTTCCTTCTTCGCGGGGGCGCGCTGGCGCACCCGCGGGCTGTAGTCCCCGAGATTCGGGCCGACTGCTGAGCAGTCGGGCCGGATCTCCCCGGCGACCTTCTTTTCTGATGACTTAACGCCTTCTTTCTTCCTTCTCTTCAGAAGCCAACGCTGTCCTTCAATAGGAGCTGAGCGAAGCCAACTCCGCGTTGCGCGCCAAGGGGGAGGAGTGCAGCAAGCTCGCCACAGAGCGCGATCTGTTGGCCACTCAATTAGCAGAGCAGAGGGAGCTTCTTGCGAAGACGCAGAAGGAGGTGGAAGAGGCGGAAACCGCCCTCCTGTCCGAGTTCGCGAGCGAGCTGTCAGGACCCCGATTCCAAGCCACATCGATCTAGCTGGTAACACCTCATATCACTTTGCGGCCTCACGCACGGTATCTCACGGGTGTCGCCTTACCATGGCCTGGGACCGCTTGCGCCTTTTGGCTCACGTATATGATAGTGTCGCTAGCATCCATATGACTGAGAACCCGGGCCGACATGGCTAGTTGTGAACCCAAAGCCGCACAGACCTATGGAGACAGGCATACATGAATCACATCGAGCATGTCGGTGATCACCGAGCGATTCCGGGCTGTAGCACTGGGCTAACAGGACTCCGGGGAACCCGAGCTGCAGCAGGCTAGGCAGGACTCCAGAAATCACCGCGTGACATTTCCCCGAAGGGACAGACATAGGAACGAAGTGAATCACATGCCGGCCAGTCAAGTGTCCTGAACAGTAGTGCTGGGCTAGCAGGACTCTAGTGAACCGGGCTGTAGCGGACTACTATGGCTCGAAGAACACTAGACTACAATTCCCCATAAGAAAGGCTGCCAAGGATAAACAACTAGATTGTCGGATCCCACTCATACCAAGCATTTCAATCATACACACAATATGCCCGATATGAGTACATACAACATGGCATCACAACAAAACTCTACAACTCAAGTACTTTATTTAAAGGCTCCAAGGAGCCATACATAATAAGTTCATACAGATAGGGGTCACATGACCCGACACTCAAGTCATACAATCATACAAGCACATGCGGAAGAAACCGGTCTGAGTACAGACACTAGAAAGAAAGAAGGCTTCTCGAAGCCTGTCTATCTACATAGGGCCCTCCGTGGCCAGGATCACCACCTAGGTGGCTAGTCACTCGTCGACGTCAAGGTCTACGTAGAACCCATCGGAGGGGGCGGTGTTGTCGTCTGAAAACAGTAATTAAGCAAACATGAGTACAAAGGTACTCAGCAAGTCTTACATTAGAACCTAATATACATGCTCATTCTCAAGAAGGTGGTGGGGTTATTGCAGCAAGCCAGCTTTGACTCTTGGCTAAGCTATCCTACGGAACTTCTCTAGTAAAATAATTTTCGCACACGAGTCCACTACTCACCAACACAATACCCCACCGGGGATCCTCCCTTGTCATCCTACGAGAGGGCCATCCTCGGTACTCACATTTATCTTGAGTCTTTTAGTAGTATCCATTAACTTGTCTATGAATTGTATAGGCAACCAAGTAGTCCTTTACCGCGGACGCGGCTATTCGATTAGTTTTATACCCTGCAGGGGTGTACTTCTTCATACACGCTTTCACCACTTACCGCCGTTTACACGACATGTACTCGTCAACCTTCAAGCGGAAGCCCAGCGAGGGTGTCGGCCACGGCCTACCTAAACACTTAAGTCTCTAGTCCAGGTTTGTCGCCTATCCAGGTTCCATCCGCAGGGAGTTCGGCCGAGGTTTCCACATACGGCCCCGAACGATGTGAACAGGGTTCCCGAGACACCAAATGGGTGACAAGGTACACCGTGCCACGGTGTATCTACTGCAACATAGCCCACCCCTAGGGTCAGCGCTACGCATGGCCGCCAACACATAACCTACAAACACCAGAAACTATTTGCAACTCCTGGGTAGAGTACTAGGGTGATTAAGAAGCCGAGAGGTTCCATTGGTTTCGGGCCCAATGTATGGTAGTAACTGCATCTTTAATCACACATACAGATCTCAGTTCTTATGGACGGCCTCAATGAAACAACCCACCATGTACTCCTACATCGCCTCTCATCGATACCTTTACCAAAACATGTTCAACACATCCCTCACATTACCGGCATAAGCATTTCACTCTAGCCCATCACCCAGATGAACCAGACCTGACACAACTCTAAGCATAGCAGGCATAGCAAGGTAGGAATCACATACATGGCTCAATCAACTCCTACACATGCTAGTGGGTTTCATCTAGTTACTGTGGCAATGACAGGTCATGCAGAGGATAAGGGTTCAACTACCGTAGCACACAACAGTTTGAATCGCGTTGTCTTAATGCAGTAAACAAGAGCAGAAGCGAGAACATGGGTTTGTATCAGAATGATCAATGGGTTGCTTGCCTGATGGAGTGGTTGTGGGATACTGCCCTTTAGTTGGATACTCGTGAATATCCTCGGAGGCAGAACCTACCACGAAGAACACATCGGAACACAATCAACACATGACAATATGCAACAATATGATGCATGCAATGACATGGCAATATGAATGTGTCTTGGCCTAATGCAAGCTATAACAGAAAGGAATGATCTCATTTGAATCAAAGATTCAAATATTAGCTCATTAAACATGGCCTTAATAGTGCATTTCCTTATTCTGCTTAAACAGCAAGGTAAACTTGTTTTATCATGCATGAAACCATTATAGATGGATATATTGAATTTTTCTGATAATTTTTCATATATAAATTATTTCATTTGGAGTTACGGTTGAATTTCTATGATTTTTAGAAGTTTTAAACATTTTCTGGAATTTCCTGAATAAAAATAAATCCAGAAAATGCATTACTGCATCAGCATTGCATCATGCTGACCTCAGCAGGTCAAAGGCGCTAGCCTAGGTCAAACTTGACTGGTGGGCCCCTTCTGTCAGCCTCTCAGCTAATTAACAGGATTAGATTAACACTAATTAGCTGTCAGTCGGGCCTGGGCCCACATGTCAGTGACTGGTTAACTTAAAATTAGTTAAAACTAATCCTAGATTAGTTAGCAGACCGGCCCCACCTATCATAGACTCGGGGGGGTCTACCTGGGCCCACCCAGGGGTCAAACTGGGTCAACTCTCCGGCGACTCGACGCCGGCGAGGCCCAAGACAGCGGAGGGCTTCGGATTTGGTCCTCCGGTGACCAAATCGACGATGGAGAAATGCTACGCGTAGCTGGGGCTCGCGCGCATCTAGTGGGGCAAGTGGGAGGAGCTGGGGTGGGGCGAGCTCACCAGAATCGAGCTCGTGGCGGCGGCCAGAGTTCGGATGGGGTTGGTCTCGACGCTACGGTGCACGGGAAAGAGAGCTGGTGGTTGCTACGGGCTCCTGGTGCTGCACTGAGCACAACGGCGAGCTTGGCTTCGAGGCACTGTGGCTCTGGCCACGACGGCGCCATGGCCGGCGGCGGGGAGCTCTCGGGTGCGGTGGAAAAGGCGGCTACAGAGGCCAAACGAGCACGGGAGCTAGGGGAAAAGGAAGAGGAGCTCACAGCGGGGTCGGAGAGGGGGTCAGCGAGCTCGGGGAGGCCCTGACGTCGGCAAATTGACTGGAGATGGCTCGGGTGCCCGAGGTTGAAGACGAGGGCGAAGACGGCGTTCGGCGGCGTTTGGAGTCGCGTGGGTCGGCGGAGAGGTCCAGGGCGACGAGGCGGAGCTATTGGGCTCGTCGGAGAGGCGAGGGGGTGGCTCTGGTGGCCTCTACGGCGAACGGCGGCGAGGGACGCGCTCGGCCATCACGGGAGAGAGTGAGGGAGACGAGGGGGAGAGTGAGAGAGGATGAGAGGGGGACGTGGGGGTCGCGTGGCATCCCTGGGCGTCTCCAGGCGTCGGCGGAAGGAGGAGGTGGCCGGGGTGTGGCCGCGGGCGCCGGCCATGTGCTCCGCGTCCTTCTGGCACGAGGAGGACGACGACTGGCATCGCCAGTAGGCTGGGCCGAGCCAGGTGGGCTGGCCAGCACAGGTAAGGCCCAGGTGGGCTTCCCTCTCTCTTTTTTCCTGTTTTGTTTTCTTTTTTTCTATTTAACTGCAACTGTTGGGCTTTAATTAAAATACTAAAACGTTTCCAAAAATCCTGAAAATATGGGATCTGTTTAGAATATTTCCAACAGGAAACATTTATTCCCAGAATTATTTGCGCATTTAAATTATTTTATAACATTTAAATGCCCAAATTCAAATACTTATGATTTAATTCAATGACCTTCTGTTGACCTAGAAAATTGTGCACCAATTTTGCCAGAGGTTCTAACCCAAGACAAAGAGGGTGAACTTTTTAGAAGGGCATTTCAGGTTCATTGAAAATAATTTTAGTAAACCCTAGTTGTTTCCAGTGGGGTGTTGGGGGTTTCTGCCTTCCCCAATTCAAATTTAAGAGGAATTTAAACATGATGCACATTCTAATGCTTGAACTAGCTAGGGTGTGACAACTCACCCCCACTCAAAAGAATCTCGTCCCGAGATTTAGGATCCTCCGGGAAGAAGGTGGGGTATTCGAGTCGAAGACGATCCTCCCTTTCCCAAGTGGCTTCTTTCTCGGAGTGGTGTGACCATTGAACCTTGAGAAACTTGATATTATGGCGTCGAGTGGTACGCTCGGCTTGATCAAGGATATGAACGAGATATTCCCGATAGGAGAGGTTATCTTGTAGATCAAGCGTTTCGTGGTCCACTCCACGGATAGGATCCGCGAAGCAACGCCTGAGTTGTGAAACGTGGAAGATATCGTGAACTCTGGAAAGATGCGGAGGTAGTCCCAATTGGTAGGCAACTTCTCCTTGTTTGGCAAGAATGCAAAAGGGTCCAATGTAATGAGGAGCCAATTTGCCTTTGATACCGAAACGATGGGTTCCCTTTAACGGGGTAACCCGAAGGTAAGCCTTCTCGTCGACTTCATAAGTCATAGGCTTATGTTTACGATCATATTGACTCTTTTGATGAGATTGGGCTTTTTTCAATTTCTCACGAATAACGCGAACTTGCTCTTCTGCTTCGTGAATCATATCCGGGCCAAAGAGTTGTCTTTCCCTGGTTTCTGACCAGTTAAGAGGCGTTCGACATTTCCGTCCATAGAGAACTTCGAAAGGAGCCTTGCCCAAGCTGGCTTGATAACTATTGTTATAAGCAAACTCCGCGAATGGAAGGCATTTCTCCCAACTCATTCCAAACAAGATGACAGAAGCTCGGAGCATATCTTCCAGAATTTGATTGACTCGCTCTACTTGACCACTTGATTAAGGATGGAAGGCGGTACTAAAAGAGAGACGAGTTCCCATAGCATTTTGGAAACTTTCCCAAAATCGAGAGGTGAAGAGACTCCCACGGTCTGAGTTAATTTCCAATGGGACACCATGGAGAGACACTATTCGGGAGATGTATAAATCGGCTAGCTGGCTAGCGGTGATACTCTCACGAAAAGGTAGAAAGTGGGCTACTTTGGAAAGTCGATCGATCACGACGAAGATGGCATTATTCCCTCTCTTGGTCCTGGGAAACCCAGTGATGAAATCCATACTGATTTTATCCCATTTCCATTTAGGAATAGCCAAAGGTTGAAGGGTGCCAGCAGGGCTTTGATGCTCTGCTTTAACACGACGACAAACGTCACAATTAGCAATGTATTGAGTGATTTCTCTCTTCATCCTAGTCCACCAAAACCTCTGGCGTAGGTCTTGATACACTTTAGTACTACCGGATGAATGGTGAGAGGGGATTCATGAGCTTCCTTAAGGATCAGCCGCCTCAGGTTTCGTGCCTTTGGAACCACTAGGCAATTTCCAAAGTATACGACACCTTGATCATCAATGGAGAAACAATTCGCGACTCCTTTTTTAATGTTTCTCTTAATACGGGAGATTCCTGGATCTACCTTCTATGCCTTGATGATCTGATCCGTAAGGGTAGGTTTCGCCAACGGTGGATAGGAATCGTCGAGGAACAATGTGAAGATTAAGCTTACGAAATTCCTCATGGAGAAGTGGTTGACTTTGTTGTAACATCAGGTTGTTACAATAGGACTTATGGCTTAGCGCATCAGCCATGACATTGGCTTTGCCCGGGGTGTAAGTTATTCCTAAGTCGTAATCCGAGATCAACTCAACCCAACGTCTTTGCCTGAGATTCAAATTTGGTTGGGTGAAGATATATTTCAAACTTTGGTGATCGGTGAAGATCTCGCAACGATTACCAAGGAGGTAATGTCGCCAAGTTTTAAGTGCATGGACTACGGCTGTCAGCTCTAGATCATGTGTGGGATAATTTTCCTCATGTGGGTGTAATTGCCGTGAAGCATAGGCAATTACCTAACGATCTTGCATGAGTATGCAACCTAGTCCTTGTCGCGAGGCGTCGCAATAGATAATAAAGTCCTTGGAGAAGTCTGGTGGTACCAGTACGGGAGCAGATGTCAGGCGTCTTTTCAGTTCCTGAAAGCTGAACTCGCACTGTGGAGTCCACTCGAACCTTTTATCTTTCTTGAGGAGTTCAGTTAGAGGTTTAGCAACCTTGGAGAAATTCTTGATGAAGCGGCTGCAATAGCTCGCTAAGCCAAGGAAGCTCTGAACTTGCTTGACCGTCTCAGGTGGAATCCAATCAAGGACGGCTTGAACTCACTCGGGATTGACAGCAATACCCTTAGCAGAAATTACATGGCCTAGATAGGTCACTTCTGGCAACCAAAATTCACACTTGGAGAATTTGGCATAAAGGCAATGCTCTCGAAGTTTCATCAATACTATCCTTAGATGTTCAGCATGTTCCTCTTCATTCTTGGAGTAGATGAGTATGTCATCGAGGTATACTACTACGAATTTATCCAAGTACTCCATGAAGACCGAGTTCATTAACCGAGAGAAGGTGGCTGGGGCATTGGTTAAACCGAAGGACATGGTGGTGTACTCGTATTGGCCATAACGAGTAACAAAGGCCGTTTTGGGAATGTCCCCGTTTCTGATTTTGATTTGATGGTAGCCCAACCTCAAATCCATCTTTGAAAAGATTGAGGATCCAGCGAGCTGATCATACAGATCGTTGATACTGGGAAGCGGATATTTGTTCTTGATGGTGACCAAATTGACAGGTCGGTAATCCACAACCATTCGGTCCGTTCCATCCTTCTTCTTAACGAAGAGGACGGGGCAAGCCCAAGGAGAGGAACTAGGACGGATGAAACCCTTTTTCAAGGACTCATCGAGTTGGTTCTTAAGCTCGGCTAGCTCTAAGGGTGCCATCCTGTAGGGTCTTCTAGAAATTGGAACGATTCATGGAACAAGGTCTATCACAAACTCGACATCTCTGTTAGGTGGAACACCTGGCAGTTCTTCTGGAAAGACATCCAGGAAGTCTCGGACTACCGGAACATCCTCAAGGTCTGGAAGGGGGGTTGGCATTTAGGGAGTAAAGTTGGCGCTTGGCCACTCAGGTTAAGACATTAACTATCTTGCCCGATGGGTGAGTAAGTTGAATGGTTCTAGTGGCACAATCAATCTTAGCATAATGAGCTGACATCCAGTCCATACCCAAGATGATGTTTATGTCCGAGGAATTGAGAGCTATTACGGATGCAAGGGAGACAAGTCTATCGACAAGAATTTCGTTCCCATGGCTTACTGTAGAAGTTTGCCATTTGGAACCCGGGGTTTGAATTACCATGGAAGTGGGCATGTCACAGAATGTCGTGTTATGCAATCGGGCATAGTTCTCGGATATGAATGAATGAGATGCTCCAGTATCGAAAAGAACAGATGCCAGATGGCAGTTAAGAAGGAGCATACCAAGGACGACGTTAGGATCCTCATGAGCCTCCTCAGCTGAAACATAGTTGACATGGCCACGTGTAGTAGTGACCGGCTTGGCGTAGAATCTCTTTCCCGCTGGCTTACCACGGCCAACGGACTTTCCAGTTTGATTGGGGTTGTTGTTCTGGGGACACTCTCGGCTATAGTGACCCGGCTCTCCACACTTAAAGCATGTCACCACATTGGGGTGTGGAGCAGCATTAGCAGCGGGGCCACCATAGGGCTTGGGCGGTGCAAATTGCTGGTTGGGACGAGGCGCCTCAAAGGATGGCCTCGGGATGAACCTGGGTGGCAGTGTCGTGCTTGGAATCCACACCTGGCGCTTCTGAGCTCCAGAGCCGGATGAAGAGCCAAAATCACGGGAGTGCTTGCGTGAAGCGTCATAATCAGTCTGGCCTGTCTCAGCACTGATGGCTTTATTGACCAACTTCTGAAAAGAGGTGCACTCGTGCAGACGAAGATCGCGGCGAAGCTCAGGGCTAAGTCCCTTGCGGAACCTTGCCTGCTTCTTAGCGTCAGTAGATACCTCCTCGGGAGCATAGCGTGCTAGATTCCCAAATTCACGACTATAAGCATGCACAGTCAGTCTTCCTTGGGTGAAGTTGCAGAACTCCTCCCTCTTGCGATCCATGAGACCTTCCGGAATGTGATGCTCACGAAAAGCCTCACTGAATTCAGCCCAGGTAGTGATTTGGCCGACCAGGTGCATAGCTTCGAAATTTTCCCACCAAAGGCTAGCAGGGCCTTCGAGGTGATAGGCATCATAAGTAACCTTGTCGGCTTCGGCTACGTTGGCAGAACGTAGCTTGTGGGTGATGCTGCGAAGCCAGTCATCCGCGTCGAGGGGCTCGACAGAATGGTTAAACTTTGGTGGGTACAGCTTGATAAAGTCATTAACTGACACCAAGTCATTTCGCGGGTGGCGTGCAGTGTTCTGCTCAATCCGCTCCAGCAGGCGGTTAGTCTCACGCTTGTTTCTTTCTGCCTCCAGCATTACTTCGGCCAGAGAAGGCGGGTGAGGCAGATTTTCACCTCTAGCTGCACTGGCTTCCCCCTGCTCCGGGGCAGCAGGGTTGCTGCGGGTGTTGACCATCCTAGGAGAAAACAAGACAACAATTTAGACAAGGATGGCTCAAACTTAGCAAGGAAGTGCAGAATGTAATGGATAACACGGAATGCAGAGTTGTTCATCCGTATGTCATGGTAATATAAAACTGCCATATATATACCAACGGTCATACAGATCATACATAGTTTAGTACAAGCCCAGGCTACAGTACAACTATGATGAAAGATGTGACATCTCATCAGAGGCATTCCAAGCTCCTATACATTATTTGTCTACACCTCCGGAATCGATTACACGCAAAGTCATATTCCAGAAGTCACGCGGGACAATGGAGATACAACTACTACAATACTAGTGGTACTACTACTAACTCAGACAGCTCCGTAGTAGTCCTCATAGAAGTCACCTCAATAGCCTGGATGTTCAACGTGACCATCCGGGAACAGACGGTCCTGAGGAGCCTGTGGACCATAGGGGCAAGGATGGGGTCTTGGACCAACAAACGGTGGCCTGCGGGGACCACGGGGTGGGGTGATGCCTCCCACATCATGCCAATCCACCACGTCTGGCAAAGCAGATCTCACAGGATACAGATCCCTTGTATCCATACATCCAGCTTGCACCGTAGGTGCAAACCGAGTCAATGTGGCCCAATGATCAGCACGGGTATTAAAAAGCTCCAGCCTTAAGGCCCGATTCTCTTGGTCCTTATCTTCGAGCATCTCGGCAGTGGTACGAGTTAATGAGTCCTCCTGAGTGGAGTCAGCATAGATAGCCTGAAGATACCCTTGCGCTCCCGGAAGTGAAGCTGGCATGTAATGGAAGTCGGTGCTCCGAAGCAGGCCAGTCCGGACTCGCATGATGGTCATCATGGAATAGGCAGCATCCTGCACAGCCATCTCAACGGTAACCCCGAGTCCATAGGACCAGTGAAGGGGCTCGGTAGATCCAGGATAAGAAGGAAATATCCTGATGGTGTAGAAATACTGGCTTTGATTAAAGTCGCGGAACTGCTCTTCGACAGTGTATTCGGGATACCAATGGTAACCCGTCTCGATGATTACCCGGACTAACATAGCAGTATGTCCGGGCACGTCGAGGCACCGGGTCAGGCGAACCACTTGGTTTTGAGCACGGTTGGCCATCTGAAAGCACAACCACAATGCGAAGACATCAGAATTTCTAGGGAAAATTGGACAGCATAACAGCTGTAAATGCTCAGAAAAAGATTTGAGACATCCACAACAGTTCGCAATACCACTCAACAACATCATATCAAGGTTCTGATCCAATTAGCAACATACTAAAAATAGTAGAAACTGAACTGGAACTCGTAACAACAATCCTATAAGTTACTACGGATTAGTAACACGTGAACCTGATAGAAGAAGAGAGCCTAGTCCTTAACCCACGTTGAATGAGAAGAGAACGACTCAGATCAGAGGCATAGGGTAAAGGAGTAAAAGAGGCTTACGTTCCCTTCCACAATCAATTCCCCTACATATAACTAAAGCATTTCTAGACTCGACATCGACCAGTTTGGCTCAACGAACCTACAGGCAGTCCGACTCTGATACCAAGGCTATCAGGACACCGATTCCAAGCCACATCGATCTAGCTGGTAACACCTCATATCACTTTGCAGCCTCACACACGGTATCCCACGGGTGTCGCCTTACCATGGCCCGGGACCGCTTGCGCCTTTTGGCTCACGTATATGATAGTGTCGCTAGCATCCATATGACCGAGAACCCGGGCCGACATGGCTAGTCATGAACCCAAAGCGGCACGGACCTATGGAGACAGGCATACATGAATCACATCGAGCATGTCGGTCATCAGCGAGCGATTCCGGGCTGTAGCACTGCGCTAACAGGACTCCGGGGAACCCGGGCTGTAGCAGGCTAGGAAGGACTCCGGAAATCACCGTGTGACATTTCACCGAAGGGACAGACATAGGAACAAAGTGAATCACATGCCGGCCAGTCAAGTGTCCTGAACAGTAGTGCTGGGCTAGCAGGACTCCGGTGAACCGGGCTGTAGCGGACTACTATGGCTCGAGGAACACTAGACTACATTTCCCCATAAGAAAGGCTGCCAAGGATAAACAACTAGATTGTCGGATCCCACTTATACCAAGCATTTCAATCATACACACAATATGCCCGATATGAGTACATACAACATGGCATCACAACAAAACTCTACAACTCAAGTACTTTATTTAAAGGCTCCAGGGAGCCATACATAATAAGTTCATACAGATAGGGGTCACATGACCCGACACTCAAGTCATACAATCATACAAGCACATGCGGAAGCAACCGGTCTGAGTAAAGACACTAGAAAGAAAGAAGGCTTCTCGAAGCCTGTCTATCTACATAGGGCCCTCCGTGGCCAGGATCACCACCTGGGTGGCTAGTCACTCGTCGACGTCAAGGTCTACGTAGAACCCATCGGAGGGGGCGGTGTTGTCATCTGAAAACAGTAATTAAGCAAACATGAGTACAAAGGTACTCAGCAAGTCTTACATCAGAACCTAATATACATGCTCATTCTTAAGAAGGTCGTGGGGTTATTGCAGCAAGCCAGCTTTGACACTTGGCTAAGCTATCCTACGGAACTTCTCTAGGAAAATAATTTTCGCACACGAGTCCACTACTCACCAACACAATACCCCACCGGGAATCCTCCATCGTCATCCTACGAGAGGGCCATCCTCGGTACTCACACTTATCTTGAGTCTTTTAGTAGTATCCATTAACTTGTCTATGAACTGTATAGGCAACCAAGTAGTCCTTTACCGCGGACGCGGCTATTCGAATAGTTTTATAACCTGCAGGGGTGTACTTCTTCATACACGCTTTCACCACTTACCGCCGTTTACACGACATGTACTCGGCAACCCTCAAGCGGAAGCCCAGCAAGGGTGTCGGCCACGACCTACCTAAACACTTAAGTCTCTAGTCCTGGTTTATCGCCTATCCAGGTTCCATCCGCATGGAGTCCGGCCGAGGTTTCCACATACGGCCCCGAACGATGTGAACAGGGTTCCCGAGACACCAAACGGGTGACTCGGTACACCGTGCCACGGTGTATCTACCACAACATAGCCCACCCCTAGGGTCAGCGCTACGCACGGCCACCAACACATAACCAACAAACACCAGAAACTATTTGCAACTCCTGGACAGAGTACTAGGGTGATTAAGAAGCCGAGAGGGTCCATTGGTTTCGGGCCCAATGTACGGTAGTAACTGCATCTTTAATCACACATACAGATCTCAATTCTTATGGACGGCCTCAATGAAACAACCCACCATGTACTCCTACATGGCCTTTCATCGATACCTTTACCAAAACATGTTCAACACATCCCTCACATTACCGGCATAAGTATTTCACTCTAGCCCATCACCCAGATGAACCAGACCTGACACAACTCTAAGCATAGCAGGCATAGCAAGGTAGGAATCACATACATGGCTCAATCAACTCCTACACATGCTAGTGGGTTTCATCTAGTTACTGTGGCAATGACAGGTCATGCAGAGGATAAGGGTTCAACTACCGTAGCACACAACAGTTTGAATCGCATTGTCTTAATGCAGTAAACAAGAGCAGAAGCGAGAACATGGGTTTGTATCAGAATGATCAATGGGTTGCTTGCCTGATGGAGTGGTAGTGGGATACTGCCCTTCAGTTGGATACTCGTGAATATCCTCGGAGGCAGAACCTACCACGAAGAACACATCGGAACACAATCAACACATGACGATATGCAACAATATGATGCATGCTATGACATGGCAATATGAATGTGTCTTGGCCTAATGCAAGCTATAACAGAAAGGAATGATCTCATTTGAATCAAAGATTCAAATATTAGCTCATTAAACATGGCCTTAATAGTGCATTTCCTTATTCTGCTTAAACAGCAAGGTAAACTTTTTTTGTCATGCATGAAACCATTATAGATGGATATATTGAATTTTTCTGATAATTTTTCATATATAAATTATTTCATTTGGAGTTACAGTTGAATTTCTACGATTTTTAGAAGTTCTAAACATTTTCTGGAATGTCCTGAATAAAAATAAATCCAGAAAATGCATTACTGTGTCAGCATTGCGTCATGCTGACCTCAGCAGGTCAAAGGCGCCAGCCCAGGTCAAACCTGACTGGTGGGCCCCTTCTGTCAGCCTCTTAGCTAATTAACAGGATTAGATTAACACTAATTAGCTGTCAGTGGGGCCTGGGCCCACATGTCAGTGACTGATTAACTTAAAATTAGTTAAAACTAATCCTAGATTAGTTAGCAGACCGGCCCCAACTGTCATAGACTCAGGGGGGTCTACCTGGGCCCACCCAGGGGTCAAACTGGGTCAACTCATCGGCGACTCGACGCCAGCGAGGCCCGAGACGGCGGAGGGCTTCGGATTTGGTCCTCCGATGACCAAATCGACAATGGAGAAGTGCTACACGTAGCTGGGGCTTGCGCGCATCTAGTGGGGAAAGTGGGAGGAGCTGGGGTGGGGCGAGCTCGCCGGAATCGAGCTCGTGGCGGCGGCTGGAGTTCGGACGGGGTTGGTTTCAACGCTACGGTGCACGGGAAAGAGAGCTGGTGGTGGCTACGGGCTCCTGGTGCTGCACTGAGCACAACGGCGAGCTTGGCTTCGAGCCACTGTGGCTCTGGCCACGATGGCGCCATGGCCGGCGGCGGGGAGCTCTCGGGTGCGGTGGAAAAGGCGGCCACAGAGGCCAAACGAGCACGGGAGCTAGGGGAAAAGGAAGAGGAGCTCACAGCGGGGTCAGAGAGGGTTCAGCGAGCTCGGGGAGGCCCTGATGGCGGCGAATCGACCGGAGATAGCTCGGGTGCCCGAGGTTGAAGACGAGGGCGAAGACGGCGTTCGGCGGCGTTTGGAGTCGTGTGGGTCGGCGGAGAGGTCCAGGGCGACGAGGCAGAGCTGTTGGGCTCGTCAGAGGGGCGAGGGGGTGGCTCTGGTGGCGTCTACGGCGAACGGCGGCGAGGGACGCGCTCGGCCATCGCGGGAGAGAGTGAGGGAGACGAGGGGGAGAGTGAGAGAGGATGAGAGGGGGACGTGGGGGTCGCGTGGCATCCCTGGGCGTCTCCAGGCGTCGGCGGAAGAAGGAGGTGGCCGGCGTGTGGCTGCGGGCGCCGGCCACGCGCTCCGCGTCCTTCTGGCACGAGGAGGACGACGACTGGCATCGCCAGTAGGCTGGGCCGAGCCAGGTGGGCTGGCCAGCACAGGTAAGGGCCAGGTGGGCTTCCCTCTCTCTTTTTTCCTGTTTTGTTTTCTTTTTTCTATTTAACTGCAACTGTTGGGCTTTAATTAAAACACTAAAACGTTTCCAAAAATCCTGAAAATAAATGTGGGCTCTGTTTAGAATATTTCCAACAGGAAACATTTATTCCCAGAATTATTTGAGCATTTAAATTATTTTATAGAATTTAAATGCCCAAATTCAAATACTTATGATTTAATTCAATGACCTTCTGTTGACCTAGAAAATTGTGCACCAATTTTGCCAGAGGTTCTAACCCAAGACAAAGAGGGTGAACTTTTTAGAAGGGCATTTCAGGTTCATTGAAAATAATTTTAGTAAACCCTAGTTGTTTCCAGCGGGGTGTTGGGGGTTTCTGCCTTCCCCAATTCAACTTTAAGAGGAATTTAAACATGATGCACATTCTAATGCTTGAACTAGCTAGGGTCTGACACGAGCGCTCCTCCTGGACTGGTAGAGAGGCAATGCTGCACTCCGGCTTCCATGAGATTGAAGACATTGTTGATGGTGAGTTTCTTTACTTTCTTTCTTCGAGCTGCCAATTATAAATCATGCTGACTCCCGGTTATTGACTTGTTTCTTCATTTCTTCCGTCTTGGCAGACTTCTTCCTTGGGCACTCGCAGGCCGCCATCCAAGCCATCGAGGCTGACCGTGAAGGTCGGAGGGCGGAAGGTGCAGAGATCACCGCCGACGCCCCCCGAACCCTTGATGAGCATATCCTGAGCATTGAGGCTCGCCTTCGGCCAACTTACCAGATGCTGCATCGGCTTCAGCGTGACGGCGCCCAGGCGATTGCTGCCCTGTGGTCGGACATGCAGGCTCCGCGCACTCCCAGTCGGACTACCGACTGGCTGGAGGTCGCAGCTGGTCGTCTTGAATCCTAGAAAGGTTCCTCGGCCCGAGCTGGAGCGCGCCGGGCCTTGGAGTTCATCAAGGCGTGGTATCCGGGGCTGGACCTAGACTGGCTGGCCACACTCCGGTCAGAGGCCCAGCCGGAGCTGGCAGCTGCGGAAGACGCCCTCATCAAGCGTGCGGCGACGATTGCCGAGTACACCGACACCAGCATCTTCGTCCCCGAGCGGTCTGAAGACGGCGAGGAGGTACCGCCGGAGTGGTTTGGGATGAACCCAGACTACGGCGAGGACTCGGCGGAGGTGATCGGTTCCAGCGCCGAGGAGGAAGGCGAGGCGGAGGACGGAGGCGAGGCGGAAGAACCAGAAGATGGAGCGGACGGCCAGCCTCAGCTCGACCGTGCCTCCAGGAACGAGCCGCGTGCGACCGAGCCGACTGCCGCTGGAAGCGATCGAGCCGAGACTGCCCAGCCGGCCGCCCCAACGCCTGACGCTGCCGTCTCCTCCGACCCTTCGAATCCGTCTGCCGCATCTTAGGCTGCCGCATTATCTTTATTTTATCTACTTTAGTAGTCTTTGAAGAACTTGTTAATTTGCACAATTCCACCCGCGGGGTGTATTTTGAACTTCTGCTCAAAGATTCGGCCAAGGGCCTATGCTATGTAAATATTTATCCGAATTCTATCTTTTCTTTCTCATTGCTCTTTTCGCTTTTTCCTTTGCCGCTTTCCCTTAGTTGCCTGTCTTGCCAGCCGGACAGCCGCTCTGCGGACTGCCGTTGGATCAAATGCTTGGCTACTTTGGGAAGGCAAGTACTTAGCCATTTTAGAGTTGTTTAGCAAGTTAAATAGAAGGCGGTGAGCCGACTGCGTAATAGTCTGTTTCCGAAAAGGAAAAAGGAAGGCTGGAAACCGGCTTTAAGCTATGTTTTATGCTTTGAGTCCTTCGCCATTTTTCATGTGAACGCCCATTCTACCTTGCTCCTGCCCACCGTACAGTCGCTCTGCGAGCTGTGGCCTCTGACAGGAGACGGCTTAGGCGCCACACACTACTTGTCCGGCTGCAGGAAGCATTTCATAGTGCAAGGCGGCAAGTCCCCGGGCCGACCTGTCGAGCCCGGTGCCAAGCGGCAATCAAAGAGTAACATACTCGTAGGCATAACTTTTATCATATAGACAAAAGAGGGCAGTCCCCGAGCTCGTCTCGGGAGGCCCGAAGTCTTGGTACTTTAATACAAAAGGTAGCGTGATACATACTGCATCAACTGTAAAATCTTCGAAGGTGATTTGCATTCCATGGCCGCTCTGTCTCTTTGCCGGAGTCGTCCCTCTTGCGTGCTCGGGGCTTTTGAGCGTCAATCAGGTAGTAGGAGCCGTTGCCCAGTAGGGTGCCGAAAGCTTGTGCTAGCCGGCTGTTCGCTGGATCAGCCGGAGCAAAAGGTCGCCTTCTTGGAAAGATCTTGGCTTGACCTTCCTGTTGTAGTATTGGCGCAGGCTCTGCTGGTAAATGCTGGACGGGTGAGTGCCAACAGTCAGCCCTCTTCCAGCAAATCGACGCCGTCTTGACGTGCTTCTTCTGCTTCCTCCTCGGTGTAAATGGTGACTCGTGGGGACTCGAACTCTATGTCCGTTGGGATGACGGCTTCGGCACCATAGACGAGGAAGAAAGGCGTGAAGCCGGTTAACTTGTTTGGAGTCGTGCGCAGATTCCAGAGGACGGCTGGCAACTCATCGAGCCAGCAGCCAGCCGAGCGCTCCAGAGGCTCGACCAGCCGAGGCTTGATGCTGGACAGGATGAGGCCGTTTGCTCGCTCCACCTGGCCGTTTGACTCTGGATGGGTGATGGACGCTAGGTCCAGTTGGATGCCCTGTGTTGCGCAAAAACGGGCCAAGGCGCCTTTGGCAAAATTTGAGTCGTTGTCGGTGATGATGCTGTGTGGTATGCCGTACCGGATTGTGATATCGGAGATGAAAGTCACGGCAGTCGGACCGTTCAGTTTCTTGATTGGCTTCACTTCTATCCACTTGGTGAACTTGTCCACTGCGACAAGTAAGTGAGTTAAGCCACCTCGTGCCGTCTTGAATGGTCCCACCATGTCTAGACCCCAAACTGCGAAAGGCCAGGCAATGGGGATGGTCTTGAGTGCAGAAGCCGGCTGGTGCAGCTTGGAGCTGAACTTCTGGCACCCTTTGCATTTTTGGACCAATTCCTTGGCCTCTTCTATGGTAGTCGGCCAGAAGAAACCATGTCGGAAGGCTTTTGCGACGAGTGCTCTTGAAGCCGCATGGTGGCCGCACTCGCCTTGATGGATGTCTTTGAGAATTGCTTGGCCTTGCTCTGGCTCTACGCAGCGCTGGCACACACCAGTGACGTTGCGCCTGACCAACTCTCTGTTGACTATGGTGTTGGCTGCCGCTCGGTGTTGTACTTGCCGAGCTGAGGTCTCATCGGTCGACAGCTCTTTGCTCACCAGGAATTTGAGGATGGGCTGGGCCCATGAGGGTGCTGCTATTTCTTCGACAGCCAGAACTGCGACTTGGACGAGGGTGGCTAGGCTGGGAGGCGGCGGGTTGCAGTCAACAACCGCTTGCTAGGTTAATGAAGTCCCCAGGCCGACTGGCGCGGCTCTTGGGCCGAGTTCTGGAGTCTTCGAGCCCGCCGCCGCAGTCCCCGGGCTGGCCTTGACTGTGGTGATTTTGGAGCCATCTGCCAAAATGCCCGTACCATCTGCTGGGGCTCTGGAGTCGGATCCGACTTCTTCGGGAGGAGCCGACACGAAGATGGAGTCTGATTCTGGTGAAGGCTTGACAGATGGCTTGAGGAGGCGTTGAAGGGCGATGCCGGATGGTATTGCTTGGCAGGTAGAGCCGATTCGTGCCAAGGCGTCTGCTTGGTCGTTGTCGTTTCTTGGCACATGGAGGAACTCGCACCCCTCGAAATACCCACTGAGTTGCTCCACGAGGAAAAGGTAACTCGCCATGTTTGTGTCTTTGGCGTCCCAGTCGCCAGATGACTATTGGACCACTAAGTCCGAGTCGCCATAACACAGGATCCGGCGAATGCCAAGTTCTTTGGCAAGCCGAAGCCCGTGAATGAGCGCCTCGTACTCGGCGACGTTGTTGGAGGCGGCAAAATGGATTTGTAGTGCGTATTTGAGCTTGTTGCCTTGAGGGGAAGTGAGGACGATGTCGGCTCCCAAGCCGGTGCGCATCTTGGAGTCGTCGAAATGCATCCGCCAATGGGTGGAGTCAGGCGCTGGAGGTAGGTACTGGGTCTCGGCCCAGTCGACGAGAAAGTCGGCCAGTACTTGTGACATGATGGCGGTGCGGGGCTGATAGTGGATGGTGTAGGGAGACAGCTCTATGGCCCACTTGGCCACTCGGCCAGAAGCATCTCGGCTTCTGATGATCTCGGCAAGTGGAGCCGTGCAGACCACAGTGATTGGATGCTCTTGAAAGTAAGGCTTCAGTTTCTTGGCGGTAAAGTGTGATTCGACGGCTTCGCGCCGCTATGGGACTTGCAGGGACCATCCAGGGTTTGCTCGTATGAGAAGGCCGGCAACCAGTTGGGCTTGCCACCTTTTTGTCGCTTGGGTGGACGCTGCCCATCCGGCTACTGGTCTTCAACTGTTGTGACCTGCCGGCTGCTGGAAGCCGGCTGCGGGGTCTTGTGCTTGTGGTCGCTCTGCTGCTGCCGCCGACTGGCATCTCCCGCTGGAGTTCTTGGAGCTTGAGGGGCCACTTTGCCAGTTGCGCTAACTTGAATCTCCGCCTTCATGGAGGAGTCGGCCATGGCGTACTTGTCTTCTATGATCAGCAGCTCGTCGAGGGTTTCTGGCTCGTCGCAAAGGAGCTTGTGCTTGAGGAGGGTGCCTTCTCTGCACCCGGCGGTGAAGTACTCGATAGCCTGCACCTCGTGCACGCCCTCGCAGGAGTTCCGAAGCTCGGCCCAACGCGTGAGGTAGTCGCGAGTCAACTCGTCGGGACCTTGCATGCACAAGGAGAGCTGACAAGGCTTGGGAGGACGCTTGTACGTGCTGGTGAAGTTGCGGACAAATGCTTCGGTGAAGTCGACCCAGCTGTTGATGCTGCGGGGCTTCAGGCTGTTCAGCCATGTCCGGGCCGTGCCCTGGAGCATGAGTGGAACGTATTTTACGGCGACACACTTGTTGCCGTTTGCTATGTTGACAGCCGTGGAGTAGTCGACTAGCCAGTCTTCCGGCTTCACGGAGCCGATGTACTTGGGTGTGTGTCTTGGGAGCGTGAACCCTTTGGGAAAGGGCTCGTCTTGAATGCGGGGCCCGAAACAAGGCGAGCCCAACTCGTCTTCTTCTTCCAGCGCCAGGGATCGGTGAAGCCGGTCGATCCGGTGTCTGGCGTCGTTTTCCCCGACTCCCTCTCGGCTGCCAAGGCGGTCGCCAAGAGTCGGATGATCAACAGGCGGCGGGGAGACTCACCTTTCCCTGCGAGGAGGGGGAGGCGGACAGTCGTCCCGTTGTTCTACTGCTCTCGGGCGGCCGTCTCAGTCGCGCTCTATGGTAATGTGAGTCCGACTGTGGCTGACAGTCGGATCCTTGTCCTTTCTTCCTCGGGTACCGCTAGTCGTTGTATGAGACATCGCGCCTTGGTCTTGGCGAAGGTCGTCGTTTTGCCGCTGCGGCGCCTCTGTGCGGCAGCCGGCCTCGTTCTGTGCGGGAGCCGCGTCGAGGAGCCCCTGGACTCGCTCCATCATCAGGCGGCGCTCTTCGCCCTCGAAATTGTCCAGCTCGTCCGCCGCCGCCAGGGCGGCTCGAATGTTCTCCGCAGGTGTAGCGTACACAGGGCATCTTGCCCCGAACAGGTTGGCGATGGCTACGCCGCGCTGCTGGACCGTGCCAAGGCGGCTGGGCCCAGCTGGGGCTGGCGAGCCACCAACAGCGCGATCCATCTCTCGCTGGTAGGCTTCTGACAAGCGTCTCATGCTAGCCAGCTTCTTCGCACCTTCAACGAGCTGAAGGCGGCGCGCCTCCAACGTCTCCGCATCAGCGTCTTCCGGAATGGGCGCAGTCAGGTCTTGTAGCGCCGCGCCAAGTGGGTCATGCGCTCCTCAACCGGAGGGCTCGTCATGACTGATGACGAGCACCTCGGTAATAGTGCTTCCGCCGCTCTCCGCACGAGGGAGAGGCTCGTCGTAGACCACCACATTAGTGGGGAACGCGTCGAGCGACACGGTGTCGGAGTCGACCAGCATCGGGTCGGTGGAACCTACAGACTCCAAGTCTACGGCAGGCTCGCCGGCGACATGGAGTTAGTCGAGGAGGCCCGCGAGGAGGCTCTCGGGGCCGCCCGTGCCTGCGTCGGATGCAGGTTCGTCGATGATGCGAACCTTGCCGACAAGTTCGGCGAGGCGGCTAGCTGGGCAGGCGATCTCAACGCCGTGCAGCGCGTCGGCGCAAACTCCGTCTGGTGTGCCTGGCTGGCTGCGCTCGCCAGGGAGGAAAAGGGTTACCATCCAGAATAGGTCTCCGGATGACGGTGCACCGGGCCCCACGGTGGGTGCCAAATGTCGGGGGTTGGGTGCGACATATGCCAAAGGATGGCTTATCATGGTGGGGGCGAGTAGAACGTCGCCGGTGCCTGGAAACGGGATGAGGCGTAGACATGCACGCCGGCGAATCTTACCCAGCTTTAGGGCTCTCCGGGGAGATAATACCCCTATTGCTGCTCTGCGGGGTCTCCGCATGATCACTATGGCAAAGTGTTTACACGATTGCTCCTTGAGCTGTTTTCTGGAGGTAGGAGAGGGCAAGGCTAGCTCTCTCCCTCCTATGTGACCTGGTCTAGAGCTAATGGATTCCAACCCTTTTCATGGGTGCCCTGGGGGGGTTTACATAGCCCTACCCCTAGGGGTACAATGGTAATCCAGCTGGATGCGGGCCCAGCCATTAGTGTCTCCGGCCTCCGTCTTCTCCACCGACTGCTGGGGCCAGCCGACTGGCTAGGTACGGAGCCGACAGGCCGCGTCCGCCGCGGGCGGGTCTTGCCGGCTGCTGATTACTGTAGCCGTGCTTCTGATGACGCGGGCTTGGTCATGGAGTCGTGGCAATAGCCCCGCCGCCTGGCGGGCGATCACTATTGCCACTCTCCGTCACATCTGATTAATGGCGCGTGGGCCCCGGGGGAGGATCTGGCCGACTCTCGGGGGCCGATTCCCGACGGGTCCGACTAGGGAGCGTACTTGCCGTCTCTTGGGGTCTCACTGGCTAGTGGGACCCGCTGCCCCAGGGTCGTATAGACAGGCCGTCGTGGGCACAGGATTCGGTCCTTTGGTGCTGATGTCAGGGCCGGCACGGCACCAGTGCCACGCCGCACGGAGATCTCCGCGGGTACGGCGTACTGTGGCCATGCCTGCCTTTGGAAAGGGGTGGGAGTGGGCTTGACTGTAGCCACTCCCCGTCCCGTCCTCTTGATGAGGGCATGGGGTTTGTTGCAGTCGCGGGCCGACTCCCCAAAGTCGGCTTCTCTGGAAGTCGCCCGTCAGGAGTCAGCTTATCCTGAGGTCGTCCCCGGGATTCGGCCGTGAGTGGGCAGTCGGCTGCCTTGCCGCCGACTTCTCAGAAGGAGGCTCTTCGTCCTGGGGTCTTGAGGGGCGCAGCCTGCCCCGATGTCTTGAAAGGTTCTGGGGCTCGGGTTAGCCTACCCGTGGCCTATTACTCCGACATTCAATCTTATGAATTTTTTTATAAAAGTGGGTTTGGAGAGGTCATGACTTTAGTTAATTTTAATCCCACTATTTTGGAAAAGTGTTGTGACACCCCGTATGTAACCTGCCATATTTGTATTCCAACTCTTGCCATTTTCAACACTAAGTTATGAGATTTCCTCGTTGTCGGGTTTTTGTCTTCGAGTGCTTTTGTCTTTGTCATGCATCTCATATCATGTCATCATGTGCATCGCATTTGCATACGTGTTCGTCTCATGCATCCGAGCATTTTCCCCGTTGTCCGTTTTGCATTCCGGTGCTCCTATGTCCTCCGGTGTCCCTTTCCACCTCTTTTCGTGTGCGGGCATTAAACGTTTTTGGATTGGACAGAGACTTGCCAAGCGGCCTTGGTTTACTACCGATAGACTGCCTGTCAAGTTTCGTGCCATTTGGACTTCGTTCGATACTCAAACGGTTAACCGAGGGACCGAAAAGGCCTCGTGTGTGTTGCAGCCCAACACCCATCCAAAGTGGCCCAAAACCGACCTAAACCTCCTCCATCTTCTAGATCGTTCGATCACGATCGCGTGGCCGAAAACCGTGCTCAATTTGGAGCCTCCTAGCTCCTTCTACCTATAAAAAGGCCCTCCCCTTCCAAATCCCGGGTCATTTCGCACCCTAACCCTAAAAATCTGCTCCCCGCACCGCCGGACACGTCCAGAGCGGACCGGACACGTCCGCCGCCGCCTGCGTGCCAATCACGCTGCGAGACATGTCCCCCGCGGTGCCCCACTTCGCCGCCACCCGCCGCCGCCCGGAGAGCCCGCGCGCGGCCCTCCCTGGCCCGAAGCCGCGCGCCGCCCGCGCCCGCTTCTCCTTCGCCCCCGACGCCGCTCCGCTGCCCTGCCATCGACCTCGAGCTTCAGCGATCTCCGCAAGTCCGGCCGGCGACCGCTCCACTACCCGAGCACCCCGCCGACCCGCCGCGCGAGCCCCTTGTCGTCCCACTCTGTCGCGTCTTCCCCTCCGCAGCTCCGGTCGACGACCTCGCCCGCATCCTCCTCTCCGTCGGCAAGTCCCCAGCGACCTCCGGTGAATAGTGTCCTCCGGCGATCCTCGAACCCCGTGCCACAAACCCTAGATCTGATCTGGGTGAGGGGTTGACTTTTGCCCCGTTTCAGTAATTTTGTGCATTTTTCATCATGGCATAACTCTGCATCCGTAGCTCCGTTTGGGGCGTGTAGCATATCAAATTGTTCATCCCGACGAGTACTTCATTTCATCTTGTTGCACCATGTTCATTTGAGCCCATCTTGATGGCCTAAATGATTTTGCAAGAGTGCTAGTTTATATTAGTTTCAGATCCTTATCAGGATTTGGACATTTGTCATTTTTGCCATGATTGATGTGTGCCTCCTATGAACTTGAGCCCTACATGAGTTTTGCAGTATGCCATGCCATCTTTACAGGGGTGTGTGCCATGTATTTTTGTGATCTCTGTGGTGACTAGAACAAGCATGCAAAGTAGCTCTCATAATGTTGCTGATTTCAGGGATTTGGAAATATTCAAAGTCTTTGCCCTATCATTATTTTTATGCCATGTTTCCTTATTCCTACAGAGTGATCCATGTCTCTTTTGAGCATGATCAGTAAATATGTTTTATAGATATTGTTGTGCTCTATCCATCCATGTCTTTGTTTGCAATTATGGAGCACCCTAGCTTGACTCAATCGAGCTCTACTTTTGCTATAAAATGTTCCTGGTAGAATGTTTACATGTTAAGCATTGTTGCCGAGCTTGTTGTAGTTGATCAATGCTTGCCATGTTGTTGTTCTTGCCATGTTTAGCTTCTATGCCATGTCTACTTGCTGGGTGTATGCTTAGTCTGTCATGCAATGCCTTGTGGTGAGTGCATCGATCTCGTAAACATGCCTACTCAATATCTGTTTTGACATGTTCCAGTTTTCTACTAAGTCTGAATCTGTTAACGATAATTGCTATGTTCACATGGTTGTCATTGTATTTTCTGATCCCTTTTGGCTTATGGTCAGTAAGGCACTTTTGTTGTCTGCTTTGAGTAGCTTCATGCCATGCCTTGCTCTGCCATGATATGTTCCTGTAGCATGTTGTTTTCGTCCTCTAAACATTGCTTCCTGATGTTAAATTCCTAACTTGTTGCTAATTTTACTAAGCGTGTAACCTGATATTTTTGCACTTTTCCATGCTTGTTTGAACCTGCTATTGAGTGATTTAGCCATAGCTCAGTGTTCATCTTTTATCAGGCATCTTGAGTGGATCCCTGCCATGTATTTTGTTGCCATGTTATAGTGCTGTAGCATGTTTTCTTGATGCATTTAGATGGCCTCGTCCTGTTAATTGCAGATCGGTGCCATATTTGTTTTGCTTGTCATTTGCAAACCGTGCATCCGATTCCGGTGATCTTTATATCGATTTCAACCGAAATCAACTCATCTTTCCAGTGGAACTCTTGGTTTTCCAAGTTGAGGCCAGTTTCAATCATTGCTTTCCGAAACATGCATATGCATCGCATATCACATACCGCATATCATGCCATGTTTTTGCATCATGTTGTTTGTGCATTGCACGTGGTTGATTGTGTCTCCCTTTGATTGTTGTTCTTGCTTGGGTAGAGCCGGGAGACGAGTACATGAGCAAGGAGCCCGTTGAGTATGTTTACAAGGATCAAGCTAACGTCAACTCAGAGAACTTTGCAGGCAAGATGACCATACCCTCGAAATCACTTCTATCTTTGCTTGGTAGATGCTCGCTCTTTTGCTATGAGTATGCTACGATACCTACCACTTGCTTATCATGCCTCCCATATTTCCATGTCAAACCTCTAACCCACCTTGTCCTAGCAAACAATTCTTTGGCTATGTTACCGCTTTGCTCAGCCCCTCTTATAGCGTTGTTAGTTGCAGGTGAAGATTGGTGTTTGTTCCTTGTTGGAACATGTTTGTTATTGGGATATCATTATTATATCTTGTCTACTTTAATGCACCTATATACTTGGTAAAGGGTGGAAGGCTCGGCCTTATGCCTGGTGTTTTGTTCCACTCTTGCCGCCCTAGTTTCTGTCATACCGGTGTTATGTACCTTTATTTTGCGTTTCTTACACGGTTGGGTTATAATGGGAACCCCTCGACAGTTCGCCTTGAATAAAACTCCTCCAGCATGGCCCAACCTTGGTTTTACCATTCTCCACCTAGCCTCTTTTTCCCTTGGGTTCCGTGGACTCAAGGGTCATCTTTATTTTAAACCCCCAGGCCAGTGCTCCTCTGAGTGTTGGTCCAATTTGTCAACCGCAGGTGGCCACCAGGGGCAACTCTGGGCTAGCCTACCGGAAGTTTGGACAATCCGGTGTGCCCTGAGAACAAGATATGTGCAGCTCCTATCAGGATTTGTCGACACATTCGAGTGGCTTTGCTGGTTTAGTTTTACCATTGTCAAGATGTCTTGTAACCGGGATTCCGAGTCTGATTGGATTGTCTTGGGAGAAGGAATATCCTTCATTGACCGTGAGAGCTTGTGATGGGCTAAGTTGGGACACCCCTGCAGGGTTTTGAACTTTCGAAAGCCGTGCCCACGGTTATGGGCAGATGGGAATTTGTTAATGTCCGGTTGTAGAAAACCTTAAACTTAAACTTAATTAAAACGAATCAATAGAGTGTGTGGCCGTGATGGTCTCTTTTCGGTGGAGTCTGGGAAGAGAACACGATCTCGAGTTATGCTTGAACATAGGTTGTTCAAGGATCACTTCTTGATCATAGTTGTTCGACCATGCCTTTGCCTTCTCTTCTCACTCTCTTTTGCGTATGTTAGCCACCAAATATGCTAGTGCTTGCTGCAGCTCCACCTCTTACCTTTTACCCTTCCGATAAGCTTAAATAGTCTTGATCGCGAGGGTGTGAGATTGCTGAGTCCCCGTGACTCACAGATTCCTTCCAAAACTAGATGCAGGGACCGATGATACTGCTCCAGGGGATTCGACTAAGCTCAAGTGGGAGTTCGATGAGGACTCGGGACGATACTAGGTTTCCTTTCCAGACGATCAGTAGTGGTGCCCAGTTTGGGCGATCGGGGACTTTGTTGCATTTGCGGTTGTTCTTTATTTTGGTTCCGTAGTCGGACCTTGATTGTATCTAGATGAATGTAATGATATTTATGCTATTGTGTGATGTGGCGAGTGTAAGCCCACTATGTACCTCTTTTCCTTATTCATTACATGGGTTGTTGTGAAGATTACCTCACTTGCGACATTGCTTACAATGCGGTTATGCCTCTAAGTCGTGCTTCGACACGTGGGAGATATGGCCGCATCGTGCTTGTTACAAGTTGGTAATCAGAGCCTTCCCCGACTTAGGAGCCCCCTGCTTGATCGAATCGCTGGTGTTGTTGAGTCTAGAAAAATGTTTTGAGTCATTTAGGATTATATATATCAGAGAGTAGGATTATTTTTACTCCTTAGTCCCTTCGTCGCTCTGGTGAGGTATCCTGACGTAGAGTTTTGACTCTTCTCTTCTCAAATTTCACAAAATAAATTAGGATCACGCGGGTATCTTAGAGTCGTTCCGATGGTTTTGTGACGAGAACATTGTTCTTGGTGCCTCGTAACATTTAGGGGTTGTGGCAGTGTCCCGGGGAGTTGAGCTCCGAGGTGTTGTCATCACAATTTTATCGTTGCAATTCTGGAATACCTGAGTTTCGCCGACATCGAAAATCTCTTTTATGCAGTTGTTGGTGAGATAACCTTGACGCCACCCAGTACTGGGCGGGAGTTCGGGAGTATTTCCATAACTCGTATAACATATGCTTTTCGAAGGTTGAGGTAGATGATTTCCAAAGGCTTGTTGGTTATGTGTTGAAGGATGGATACAGCTGGATGTAGGATTTTCTAGCTTTGTGTGAGATATTATGCTTCCCCTGTATCCCCAACACCTGATTGCATAACCAGGAAGATTTCGGGAGTTTCATAGGTGGGAATTCTTATCAAGTATATTTGGTGTGATTGGGTAATCCTTATCAAGTATTTCTTCCAAGGATATTTGGTGTGATTGGGTAATCCTTATCAAGTATTTGTTCTTGTCCATATGTTGTTGCTTTTATTCTACCTCTATCTAAGTGGCTTCTAAATTTATGGAAGTGTGACCATTTCAATTGGAATGCATTCGTTCATTTTGCTCGGATGTTAAGACTATATGTTGGAAATTCGATCCACTTGATGTCAAGATGCTAACGGATGTCACCCCTTCAGGATGGCTCCTCCAACGCGTCAGAATCCTGAACCGCCACCACCACCTCCACCTCCAAAGGCATGGCAAGCTATGATGGCCGCTACCAATGCAAACACGAAGCTGATCATGCAACTCTTGCAAGAGCGCAACCAAGGGAATCAAGGCCATGGCAACTTTCAGAATCAGTTTGCTACACTCAACCAGTTCCTCGCAAACCAGACAAAGACCTTCAGTAACTGTGTCGAGGCAACAGACGTTGATGATTGGCTCGTGGATATCTGCAAGCATTTCGAGTGCAGCAACGTCAGGCCTGAGGACTTTGTCAAGTTTGCTTCGTTCCAACTCAAAGACCAAGTTGCAGAGTGGTATCAGCAATACAAAGATTCCAGAGAAGGTCATGTGATTACCTGGGATGAATTCCGTCAAGACTTCAAAGCTCACCACATTCCACAGAGTGTTGTTGAGAGCAAGCGTGAGGAATTCCACAACCTGAAGCAAGGCAGCTTGTCTGTTTACCAGTATAACATCTTGTTCCAGAAGCTCGCCCGTTTCACTAAGCAAGATGTCCCTGACGAGAAGAGCATGATTTATCAATTCAGAGGTGGCCTCAGAGAAGATCTCCAACTAGCTCTCGTGCTTTTTGAGCTGCAGAACTACGTTGAGTTTTATAACATGGCACTGAAACAAGAGACTGCTCAGCTCAAGTGCGATGCTTCCAAGAAGTGAGTCAGAGATGCAACTCCTTCTTCCTCAACTCAAGTGGCAACTAAGCAGCAAAAGTATCGGTTGCCTCCTCCGCCTCCGTTCCGCCAGCCCTATCAGCAGAAGAGCAAAGATGGCAATGGATCTTCCCACCCACCCAACCCAGGCTTTCGGAACAAGACTTCGTCTCATGCTCCAAGATCAAGTGCTCCATATCACCGTCCACTCTCGGAGGTTACGTGCAACAAGTCTCAGCACAAGGGTCACTATGCCAACAAATGCTTCAATCAGAGGCGTCTTCCTCCTCTTCCTCCTGTGAGATCTGCTAGCACCGCAGTGGTCAAGCATAACCCCAAGTTCGCAAAGGTCAACATGATGAACGCAACTCAGGCAGAGGACTTGTCAGATGTGATTATGGGTAACCTTCCTATTAACGATGTTCCTGCAAAAGTTCTTTTTGACACTGGTGCATCGCATTGTTTCATCTCGAGACCATTTGCATCTAAGCATGAGTTGGCTTTCCAAGATATGCATAGACCGTTAGCAGTTGTCTCACCGGGTAAATGCTTGCACGCAAGCTACGTGGTTCCGGAAGTTCCTATCACGTTGGGCGACTAAAAGTTTCTGTCTTCTCCAATGGTCCTTGGTAACTCAGATATTGATCTTATTCTTGGAATGGATTGGCTTTCTAAGCACAAGGCTCAGCTTGATTGTGCTGCCAGGAAGATTCAATTGACAAATTCGTTTGAGGATGTAATCGTCTTTGCTGCTCGTGATGATACCATTCGACTATTTTCTCTCAACGAGAAGGGCGAGTTGGATGCCATCTCTCAGATTCCAGTCGTTGGCGAATATCAAGACGTCTTTCCAGAAGAGCTTCCAGGAATGCCTCCGCACCGACTAGTTGAATTTGTCATCGATCTTGAGCCTGGCACGGAACCTGTTTGCAAACGTCCTTACAAGCTTGGACCTGAAGAGTTGAAGGAGCTGAAGAAGCAACTCGATATTCAAGAGCATATGGGTCTCATCCGACCAAGTTCTTCATCATGGGGTTGTGGTGTTCTTTTCGTCAAGAAGAAGGATGGAACGGACCGACTTTGTGTCGACTACCGTCCGTAGAACAAGAAGACCATAAAGAACAAGTACCCACTTCCCAACATCAATGAGCTTTTCGAACAACTCAAAGGTGCTCAAGTATTCTCCAAGCTTGATTTTCGTATGGGTTATCATCAGATTCACATTCGTGAAGAAGATATCCCCAAGACAGCATTCAGAACAAGCTATGGTTCATATGAATACACTATCATGTATTTCGGCCTTGTCAACGCTCCTCCAACATTCTCTCGCATGATGAACTTCATCTTCCACTCCTACACAAATGACTTCGTCTTGGTCTATCTCGATGACATTTTGGTCTTTTCCAAGAACAAGGAGGATCATGCCAAGCACTTGAGATTGGTGCTGGATAAACTCAGAGAACATCAGTTCTATGTGAAGTTTTCTAAGTGCAAGTTTTGGCTCGATGAGGTTCTCTACCTTGGGCATATCATCTCCGCCAAGGCCATAGCTATTAATCCTAAGAAGGTGTCTGCAATTCTGAATTGGGAACCACCTCATAACGTGAAGCAACTCCGCAGCTTCCTTGGGCTCGCAAGCTATTATTGAAGGTTCGTTGAGAACTTCTCAAAGATCGCGAAGCCTCTTTCCAACCTTCTCCAGAAGCATGTGAAGTATGTCTGGTCGCCTGAATGTGACATCGCTTTCAACACCCTAAAAGAGAAGTTAGTCACTGCTCCAGTTCTGACTCCTCCTGATGAATCCAAACCGTTTGAGTTCTTCTGTGATGCTTCCCTTCAAGGTCTTGGTGCAGTGTTGATGCAAGAGAAGAAAGTTGTGGCCTATACCTCTCGCCAGTTGAAGCCCAATGAAAAGAACTACCCCACTCATGACTCGAGTTGGCGGCAGTTATCCATGCTCTTTTAACATGGAGACATCTCTTATTGGGAAGAAAAGTGGACATCTTCACTGATCATAAGAGTCTCAAGTACATCTTCACTCAGCCCAACCTCAACCTCAGGTAGACTCGTTGGGTCGAAATGATTCAAGAGTATAATCCAAGTATTGAATATACTCCAGGCATGGCCAATGTAATTGCTGACGCATTGAGCAGGAAGGGTTACTACAACAGTTTGATTCTCAAGCCTTACCAACCAGAGCTTTGTGAAGATTTCCGCAAACTCAATCTCCAAGTTGTTCCTCAAGGATTCCTTGCAAATCTCCAAGTCTCTCCTACTTTGGAAGATCAGATTCGTGAGGCTCAACTTCTTAATGCTATGGTGAAGAAGGTGAAAATTGGGATTGCCAAGAGTCAACCCAAGTACAAGTGTTATCGCCTTGACGACAAGGATACTCTATTCTTCGAGGATCGCATTGTTGTTCCTAAAGGTGACCTTCGTAAAGTCATTATGAACGAGGCTCACAATTCACTCCTCTCTATTCACCCTGGAAGTACAAAGATGTACCATGCCCTCAAGCAGTCATATTGGTGGACTCGAATGAAGCGCGAGATTGCTTGGTTCGTGAATGAATGTGATGTCTGTAGAAGAGTGAAAGCAGAACACTAACGACCAGCTGGTCTCCTCAAACCTCTTGCCATTCCAGAATGGAAGTTTGACCATATTGAGAAGGACTTCGTGACAATGATGCTATCTTCGTTGTCATTGACAAGCTCACCAAAGTGGCTCATTTCCTTCCTATCAAAGAATCTATCATAGCAGCTCAATTGGCAGAGCTATATACCTCCAGGATTGTCTCTCTACACGGCATTCCGCAGTTGATATCTTCAGATCATGGCAGCATCTTCACCTTGAAGTTTTGGGATTCTTTTCAGAAGGCCATGGGCACCAACATTCGCTTCAGCACAACTTTTCATCCTCAAACCAGTGGCCAAGTCGAGCGAGTCAATCATATTCTTGAAGATATGCTCAGGGCATGTGTCATTTCTTTCATATGAAGTGGGAAGATTGTCTTCCATATGCCAAGTTCTCCTACAACAACAGCTTTGAAGAGAGTTTGGGCAAGGCCCCATTCGAGATTCTCTATGGCAGGAAGTGCCGTACTCCTCTTAACTGGTCAGAGACTTGTGAATGCCCACTTCTTGGAAATGACTTGATCATACAGGCTGAAGAAATGTGTAAAGTCATTCGTGAAAATCTCAAAGCCGCGCAACCGCGCCAGAAGAGTTACTATGATAGCAAGCATCATGACTTGGCTTTCGAGATCGGAGACCATGTCTACCTCTGCGTCTCTCCAATGAAAGGTACTCGTCGCTTTGGTATCAAAGGGAAGCTTACCCCTAGATACGTGGGTCCTTTCAAAATCATTGGCAAAAGAGGCGATCTCGCCTATCAACTTGAGCTTCCATCCAACTTTGCAGACGTGCACGACGTGTTTCACATGTCTCAACTCCGCAAGTGTTTCAAGACTCCTGACCGCACCATCAACTTCGAAGACATTGATCTCCAATAAGACCTCTCTTATCGTGAGCACCCCGTTGCTATTCTTGAAGAAACTGAACGCAAGACTCGTAACAAGTCTATCAAATTCCTGAAAGTCAAGTGGTCACATCATTCCGACCATGAAGCCACCTGGGAACGCGAGGACCACCTCCGTTCTGAGTACCCGGAGTTTTTCCAATCCTAGATCTCAGAACGAGATCCTTTCATAGTGGTGGAGTGTTGTAACACCCCGTTTGTAACCTGCCATATTTGTATTCCAACTCTTGCCATTTCCGGGACTAAGTTATGAGATTTCCTCGTTGTCGGCTTTTTGTCTTCGAGTGCTTTTGTCTTTGTCATGCATCTCATATCATGTCATCATGTGCATCGCATTTCAATACGTGTTCGTCTCATGCATCCGAGCATTTTACCCGTTGTCCGTTTTGCATTCCGGCGCTCCTATGTCCTCCGGTGTCCCTTTCTACCTCTTTTCGTGTGCGGGCGTTAAACGTTTTTGGATTGGACCGAGACTTGCCAAGCGGCCTTGGTTTACTACCGGTAGACCGCCTGTCAAGTTTCATGCCATTTGGACTTCGTTCGATACTCCAACGGTTAACCGAGGGACCGAAAAGGCCTCGTGTGTCTTGCAGCCCAACAGCCCTCCAAAGTGGCCCAAAACCCACCTAAACCTCCTCCATCTTCTAGATCGTTTGATCACGATCGCGTGGCCGAAAACCGTGCTCAATTTGGAGCCTCCTAGCTCCTCCTACCTATAAAAAGGCCCTCCCCTTCCACATCCCGGGTCATTTCGCACCCTAACCCTAAAAATCCGCTCCCCGCACAGCCGGACACGTCCGGAGCGGACCGGACGCGTCCGCCGCCGCCTACGCGCGAATCATGCTGCGACACGTGTCCCCCGCGGTGCCCCACTTCGCCGCCACCCGCCGCGGCTCGGAGAGCCCACGCGCGGCCCTCCCGGACTCCTTCACCCCCGACGCTGCTCCGCCGCCCTACCGTTGACCTCGAGCTCCGGCGAGCTCCGCAAGTTCGACCCGCGACCACTCCTCCGCTCGAGCACCCCGCCGAGCCGCCGCGCGCGCCCCTCGTCCTCCCGCGCTGCCACGTCTTCCCCTCCGCAGCTCCGGCCGACGACCTCGCCCGCATCCTCCCACTACTAGGGAAAAGCCTAGAAGCAGCGCGGGTTTTGGGCCTATTAGCAGCGCGGGCCCGGCGCTACTAATAAGGCGCTACAGCTAACGTATAGCAATAGCGCGGGCGCACCCGCGCTACTACTACATCCGTTAGTAGTAGCGTGGGTAAAAACCCGCGCTACTACTAACCCGCGTTGACCTCGAGCTCCGGCGAGCTCCGCAAGTTCGACCCGCGACCACTCCTCCGCTCGAGCACCCCGCCGAGCCGCCGCGCGCGCCCCTCGTCCTCCCGCGCTGCCACGTCTTCCCCTCCGCAGCTCCGGCCGACGACCTCGCCCGCATCCTCCCACTACTAGGGAAAAGCCTAGAAGCAGCGTGGGTTTTGGGCCTATTAGCAGCGCGGGCCCGGCGCTACTAATAAGGCGCTACAGCTAACGTATAGCAATAGCGCGGGCGCACCCGCGCTACTACTACATCCGTTAGTAGTAGCGTGGGTAAAAACCCGCGCTACTACTAACCCGCGGAATTTTTTTTCGAATTTTTTGCCCAAATTTTCAAATATTTGAATTATTTTAACCTCTAATCTCTAATCACCCTCATCGCTGCTCAATTTAATCTCTAATCACCCCTCATCACTCCAAATCATCTAACTTCCCGGACGGTCACCCATCCTCTCACTACTCCAGCCTGAGCACGCTTAACTTCCGGGTTCTATTCTCCCTTGATTCCAAGTCTGCACTTGTTGTTTTCCTGACAATAGTAAGATGTCAATCCTATTAACCCTCGGGAGTTTAGCTTGAGCATGAAGTCACACATTTCGTTGTTTGAGTTTAAAACTATTGTTCTAAATCACAATAATTATTTAGTAACACTAATATTTCTTGAATAAGGAGTTTGACCACATTTTGACCAAAGTTTGACCAGATTTGACCAAAATTCCAAAAAACAGAAATAATTATTTAGTAACACTAATATTCTTGAATAATTATTTAGTAACACTAATACGTCTTGAATAACTAGTTTGACAACAGTTTGACCAGATTTGACCAAAATTAAAAAAAAACTGAAATTTGAGCATAGATTTTTTCCTTTTAGAATTTGAGGATTCTAAAAATTTGCAAATAGGCCGTAGGCGGTCTCCATCGTATGCGGATTTTCGTGATGAACATTTTGATATATTGTACATTTTTTCTGACATCATATGCAAAAGTTATAGTCGTTTTACATTTTCCCTACACTTTTTGCAAAACATGTCCAAATTTAAGTTTTTAAATTTTCCTAACTAGTAGATGTAAGAACATAACTACATCTCGAAGGATTTTAATTTTTGAAATATTTTAATATATTATACGTTTTTTCTAACATCGTATGCAAAAGTTATAGCCGTTTTACATTTTCCCTACACTTTTTGCAAAACATGTCCAAATTTAAGTTTTTAAATTGTCCTAACTAGTAGATGTAGTAACATAACTACATCTCGAAGGATTTTAATTTTTGAAGTTTTTATCATTTTCTTTCACTTTTTACAAAACCGAAAAGGCGATCCACCGGGGGGGTAGAGTTTCAAAATGGGACCTTTAGTAGTAGCGAGGGATTTTACCCCTCGCTACTACTATGGCATGTCCCGGAGGGGCACAGTTGAGACCTCTTAGTAGTAGCAAGGGGTAAAAACTTAGTAGTAGCGCGGTTTTATAACCCTCGCTACTACTATGGCATGCCCCAGGGGCACGGTAGAGACCGCTTAGTAGTAGCGAGGGGTAAAAACCAGCGCTACTGCTATCAACTTAGTAGTAGCGAGGGTTAAAAACCCGCGCTACTACTATGGCATGTCCCGGGGGGCATGGTAGAGACCGCTTAGTAGTAGCGAGGGTTAAAAACCAGCGCTACTGCTATCAACTTAGTAGTAGCGAGGTTTAAAAACCCGCGCTACTGCTACTTAGTAGCAGCGCCTGATTTTAAAGCACGCTACTGGTAAGATTCTATGTGTAGGCTTTTCCCTAGTAGTGTCCTCTCTGCCGGCAAGTCCCCGGCGACCTCCGGTGAACAGTGTCCTTCGGCGATCCTCGAACCCCGTTCCACGAACACTAGATCGATCTAGGTGAGGGGTTGACTTTTTGCCCCGTTTCAGTAATTTTGTGCATTTTTCATCATGGCATAACTTTGCATCCGTAGCTCTGTTTCGGGCATGTAGCATATCAAATTGTTCGTCTCTACGAGTACTTCATTTCATCGCATTGCACCATGTTCATTTGAGCTCATCTTGATGCCCTAAATGATGTTGCAAGAGTGCTAATTGATATTAGTTTCAGATCCTTATCAGGATTTGGACATTTGTCATTTTTGCCATGATTGATGTGTGCCTCCTATGAACTTGAGCCCTACATGAGTTTTGAAGTATGCCATGCCATCTTTACAGGGGTGTATGCCATGTATTTTTGTGATCTCTGTGGTGACTAGCACAAGCATGCAAAGTAGCTCTCGTAATGTTGCTGATTTCAGGGACTTAGAAATATTCAAAGTCTTTGCCCTGTCATTATTTTTATGCCATGTTTCCTTGTTGCTACAGAGTGATCCTTGTCTCTTTTGAGCATGATCAGTAAGGATGTTTTATAGATATTGTTGTGCTCTATCCATCCATGTCTTTGTTTGCAATTATGGAGCACCCTAGCTTGACTCAATCGAGCTCTACTTTTGCTATAAAATGTTCATGGCAGAATGTTTACATGTTAAGCATTGTTGCCGAGCTTGTTGTAGTTGATCCATGCTTGCTATGTTGTTGTTCTTGCCATGTTTAGCTTCTATGCCATGTCTACTTGCTGGGTGTATGCTTAGTCTATCATGCAATGCCTTGTGGTGAGTGCATCAAGCTCGTAAACATGCCTACTCAATATTTGTTTTGACATGTTCCAGTTTTCTACTAAGTCTGAATCTGTTAACGATAGTTGCTATGTTCACATGGTTGTCATTGTATTTTCTGATCCCTTTTGGCTTATGGTCAGTAAGGCACTTTTGTTGTATGCTTTGAGTAGCCTCATGCCATGCCTTGCTTTGCCATGATATCTTCCTGTAGCATGTTGTTTTCGTCCTCTAAACATTGCTTCCTGATGTTAAATTCCTGACTTGTTGCTAATTTCACTAAACCTGTAACCTGATATTTTTGCACTTTTGCCATGCTTTTTTGAACCTGCTATTGAGTGATTTAGCCGTAGCTCAGTGTTCATATTTTGTCAAGCATCTTGAGTGGATCTCTGCCATGTATTTTGTTGCCATGTTAGAGTGCTGTAGCATGTTTTTCTTGATGCATTTAGATGGCCTTGTCCTGTTAATCGCAGATCGGTGCCATATTTGTTTTGCTTGTCATTTGCAAACCGTGCATCCGATTCCGGTGATCTTTATATCGATTTCGACCGAAATCAACTCATCTTTCCAGTGGCACTCTTGGTTTTCCAAGGTGAGGCCAGTTTCAATCATTCCTTTCTGAAACATGCATATGCATCGCATATCACATACCACATATCATGCCATGTTTTTGCATCATGTTGTTTGTGCATATCACATGGTTGATTGTGTCTCCCTTTGCTTGTTGTTCTTGCTTGGGTAGAGCCGGGAGACGAGTACGTGATCGAGGAGCCCGTTGAGTACATTTACGAGGATCAAGCTAACGTCAACTCGGAGAACTTCACAGGCAAGATGACCATACCCTCGAAATCACTTCTACTTTGCTCTTTTGCTATGCCTATGCTACGATACCTACCACTTTCTTATCATGCCTCCCATATTTCCATGTCAAACCTCTCACCCACCTTGTCCTAGCAAACCGTTGTTTGGCTATGTTACGGCTTTGCTCAGCCCCTCTTATAGCGTTGTTAGTTGCAGGTGAAGATTGGAGTTTGTTCCTTGTTGGAACGTGTTTGTTGTTGGGATATCATTATTATATCTTGTCTACTTTAATGCACCTATATACTTGGTAAAGGGTGGAAGGCTCGGCCTTATGCCTGGTGTTTTGTTCCACTCTTGCCGCCCTAGTTTCCGTCATACCGGTGTTATGTTCCTTGATTTTCCATTCCTTGGACGGTTGGGTTATAATGGGAACCCCTTGATAGTTCGCCTTGAATAAAACTCCTCCAGCATGGCCCAACCATGGTTTTACCATTCGCCACCTAGCCTATTTTTCCCTTGGGTTTCGCCGACTCAAGGGTCATCTTTATTTTAAATCCCCGGGCCAGTGCTCCTTTGAGTGTTGGTCCAATTTTTCAGCCGCCGGTGGCCACCAGGGGCAACTCTGGGCTGGCCTACCGGAAGTTTGGACAATCCGGTGTGCCCTGAGAACGAGATATGTGCAGCTCCTATCGGGATTTGTCGGCACATTCAGGTGGCTTTGCTGGTTTGGTTTTACCATTGTCGAGATGTCTTGTAACCGGGATTCTGAGTCTGATCGGATTGTCTTGGGAGAAGTAATATCCTTTGCTGACCGTGAGAGCTTGTGATGGGCTAAGTTGGGACACCCCTGCAGGGTTTTGAACTTTTGAAAGCCGTGCCCGCGGTTATGGGTAGATGGGAATTTGTTAATGTCCGGTTGTAGAAAACCTTAAACTTAAACTTAATTAAAACGAATCAACAGAGTGTGTGGCTGTGATGGTCTCTTTTCGGCGGAGTCCGGGAAGAGAACACGGTCTTGAGTTATGCTTGAGCGTAGCTTGTTCTAGGATCACTTCTTGATCATAGTTGTTCGACCGTGCCTTTGCCTTCTCTTCTCGCTCTCTTTTGCGTATGTTAGCCACCAAATATGCTAGTGCTTGCTGCAGCTCCACCTCTTACCTTTTACCCTTCCGATAAGCTTAAATAGTCTTGATCGCGAGGGTGTGAGATTGCTGAGTCCCCGTGACTCACAGATTCCTTCCAAAACTAGATGCAGGGACCGATGATACCGCTCCAGGGGATTTGACTGAGCTCAAGTGGGAGTTCGATGAGGACTCAGGACGATACTACGTTTCCTTTCCAGACGATCAGTAGTGGTGCCCAGTTGGGGCGATCAGGGACTTTGTTGCATTTGGGGTTGTTCTTTATTTTGGTTCCGTAGTCGGACCTTGATTGTATCTGGATGAATGTAATGATATTTATGTTATTGTGTGACATGGCGAGTGTAAGCCAACTATGTACCTCTTTTCCTTATTAATTACATGGGTTGTTGTGAAGATTACCTCACTTGCGACATTGCTTACAATGCGGTTATGCCTCTAAGTCGTGATTCGACACGTGAGAGATATAGTCGCATCGTGGGTGTTACAAGTGTCAACTTTGCATACATGTGGATCGTGTTAAGAATATGTTTTGTGATAGCTATATTGTTGAATTTGATTATGATCCTACATGTAATTATTATGAGAGAGGAAAATATGGTTGTATAAATTTTCATGTTACTAAATTACCTCTCGTTATGTTGAGATTGCTATTGTTTCTTTCCGCTTCCTTGCATATCCTAGTTTTTGCTTGCCTTGATAATTTGTTTCCCAATAAGATGCCTATGCATAGGAAGTATGTTAGACTTAGATGTGTTTGTCATGTGTTTTATGATGCTCTCTTTGTTCTTCAATTCTTGTCTTTCATGTGAGCATCATCGAAATTGTCAATGCCTAGCTAGGGGCATTAAACGATAGCGCTTGTTGGGTGGAAACCCAATTTTATTTTTGTTTCTTGCTTTTTGTTCCTGTTTAGTAATAAATAATTCATCTAGCTTATGTTTAGATGTGGTTTTATGCTTTTAATTAGTGTTTGTGCCAAGTAGAACCTTTGGGAAGACTTGGGGGAAATCTTTGCGATCTTGCTGTAAAAAACAAAAACTTTAGCGCTCACGAGATTTGCTGCCATTTTTTTACTGGGGAGTGCGATTAGGTTGATTCTTTTTGCAGATGATTAATATACAAATTTCTCACGTCCACCAATTTATTTCAGAATTTTTGGGGTAACATAAGTATTCGAAACCTACAGATTACTACAGACTGTTCTGTTTTTGACAGATTTTGTTTTTCGTGTGTTGTGTGCTTATTTTGATGAATCTATGGCTAGTATCGGGGGGGTATGAACCATAGAGAAGTTGGAATACAGTAGGTTTAACACCAATATAAATAAATAATGAGTTAATTATAGTACCTTGAAGTGGTGATTTGTTTTGTTATACTAACAGAGCTCATGAGATTTTCTGTTGAGTTTTGTGTTATGAAGTTTTCATGTTTTGGGTAAAGATTTGATGGATTTTGGAATAAGGAGTGGCAAGAGCCTAAGCTTGGGGATTGTCGGTGTCAAAACCGGCGGATCTCAAGTAGGGGGTTCCGAGCTGTGCGTCTAGGATAGATGGTAATAGGAGACGGGGGACACGATATTTACCCAGGTTCGGTCCCTCTCTATGGAGGTAATACCCTACGTCCTGCTTGATTGATCTTGATGAATATGAGTGTTACAATAGTTGATCTACCACGAGATCGTAATGGCTAAGCCCTAGAAGCCTAGCCTTTATGACTATGGTAATGAGTATATCCTTTCCGGACTAACCCCTCCGGTTTATATAGACACCAAGGGGATCTAGGGTTTACATAGAGTCGGTTACATAAGAAGGAATCTTCATAGTCGGTCGCCAAGCTTGCCTTTTACGCCAGGGAGAGTCCAATCCAGACACAGGTATAGTCTTCGGCTTGCATGTCTTCACAGCCCATCAGTCTTCTGAACTTAGTCCAGGACTCCCTCAGTAGCCCCGAGGACCCCTTAGTCCAGGACTCCCTCAGTAGCCCCCGAACCAGTCTTCAATAGCGAGGTGTTCAGCACACAAATTGTCTTCGGCATTGCAAGGCGGGTTCCTCCTTTAATGATCTCCAAGTGATGTATTCGGCCATCGGTTCAATGTCGCTCCCCTCGGCTTCTGCGTGTTAAATAACTTCGGCTCCCATGTGTCAAGCGAAGGCGGAAGGTCAGGGTATTTTTGCAAATAACACCCCGTCCATACAAGGAAGAGCACCTATTAAAGAGATTGGATCCTAGATCCATTCGGCTCCACGCAGAGGACATCCCCGGAAACTGTTTAGGAGAAACCATTCCAGCATGGCTAATGCCGCCAGCTCCTCCACCCGTTCCGGCCCAGAGAAAGGCCAGTGGGAGAGGTGTTTAGTGTCCCACAGTCAATTGATGGAGCTGCAGACGCAGGGATTTCTTCCCCCCGTGGATCTAGTTTCTGTTCGAGTGGGGCTAGATTCCTTCAACGGTGAGATTCACGTAGAGGACTTCCCCAATCCATTCCAAGGGAGAGCGAGTATGTTTCGTCCCCTACCTGCTAAGGGGCATTGGGTTTCCCATTCATTCGTTCCTCCGAGGGCTTTTGGAATACTATGGCCTCCAACTGCACAACTTCCCCCTGCCTCCATTCTGCACATTGCGGGTTACGTCGCTTTATGCGAACTATTCCTGGGTATCGAGGCTTATTTCGAGCTGTGGAGGAAGTTGTTCTGTCTTGTCCCGCGTAATCATGAGGGGTCAATATTTTAAGTGGGCGGAGCCGAAGTATGGCGTATCGCCAATATTGGATATCTGTCCGACACACCAAGGAAGGCATCCGAAGAATGGCCTTCTGAATGGTTCTATATTGAGGACGTCGCGCTTCCTGGCCTAGTTCGAAATGTTCTTCCTGAATGTGCGAGCGTTCCGCTGAAGAAACGCCACAGTTGGCGTCCCCGGAGTCTGGAAGAGGATGACAACGCGGAAATATGCCAGCTTATGAGCAAGATAAAGACGCTCGCTTAGTCCGGACTCACAATAATCGGGGTAATGGCGAACTCCATAGTGCGAGGGGTTCAGCCGCTACAATACAGAGGGCTGCCCATGTGGCACTACAATGGATAGGATGACGCCTCCCGTTATGGCCGAAAGGGTCCGGATATCCCCATCGCACTGGCCAAAATATTGGCCCTACTATTTAAAGGGGAGGAAGAGGAGTTTCTTCGCATTAAGCGCAGAGATGGGTATTCTATGTATGATCCTCCCAGTTGGGTAAGCTTCGACCCTCTATTCCACTCATTCCCCTTCCGGATTACTTTTGATAAATTTCAAGTCTGTTTGTTATGACAGCACTGGCGGAAGGTCACCGAAGGACTTCATAGTCCTGCCCCACAGCCGGAGATCCACAACCGGGAGCTAGATCCTGGGTTTGAAGAGGATCTGGATATATTCGTGGTGCTCGCGGGGG
>NC_041382.1:105601645-105643827 GCF_002162155.2 Triticum dicoccoides | reverse complement strand
CGGCACAAAAGTGGCCATCACCGCCGATTACCCTGGCCTTCTTCCTACTTCACATGTAAATAATTAAGAAAAACTTTCTCTAAAACAGTGCTCTTATTCTGCCTTACCCACCACACTGTATCGCGATTCACAGGGGAGACGTTCGGCGATTTCGAAAAGACCGGCTCCCGCGCCGGGCAAGCCCTCCAAGAGGAAAGCAAACGAAGACACGGCCGTGCCTTCATTGAAGAGGTATGAATTCGCCAACCTATACCTGAGCAGTCACGTCCAACCGTGACCTTCCCGTTTTCCATGTGTTAGGAGGAAGGTGCGCCGGACTATATCCGGAGGTTCGAGCGGCCGTACTTCCCATAGCCAGGATTCAAATCATGCCGTGATATGCAGGGGCGACGCCGGACTGTCCTCCAACCGAGGACTCGAATGATGTATCCGTCACCAACTTGTAAGTGGAGACTGTCATAAATCATCGGCGCCGCCTGGCCATTTTACAAGACCCTGGCTTTTCAGAAGAGTCGATTAACACCTTCAGCTCAGCCGATGCATACACCCGGGCTGCTCGAGATGGGATTAACAGGGCCACGAAGCAACATTTGAAAGATGTGCAGGTAAATTCGCTTTCTCTGACTATGATAACCATATGCCAGTTGCCCCCGAGACTTAAAGGAGTTGAAAAACTGATTGAAGGATCAATGTACAACCAGGTGCTTACTGATAAGAATACCCAGCTAGCTCAGGAACTAGAAAAGTGTCAGCGCCAGCTGCTTACTACCAATGCCGAACTGGAGAAATACAAGGTATCTCCCGGTAATATTTTCCTCTATCGAAAATTCATAATGATACACCGATAGTGTCAATCTGGGTTCTAATCTTTGTGTTGGGTTGTTAGACCAAGTACGAGAGCAGGTAGATGCCGCTCGAAGCGAAGAACACGGAGCCAAAAAGCTACTAGCAGCGGGCGAGCGTGTATTGAGAGAAGTCGTTCAAGAGAAAAAGAAACTCCAAGATTTGAACACCAAACTGGGCGAAGAACTAAAAGATGTGCGAGCGCAGCTAGCCGACTTTGTGAAGGAGAACAAGAAGCTGCGAGGCGGCATATTCAGTACGTGGCCGCTTTCATCTTATAGCAGTTTGGAGGTAACGGTAGCTAATATAGCTGTAATTTTAGGTGTATTGACGAACCGCCCCGAAGAGGAAGTGTCCGGATCATCAAGTTATCTTCTTCAAGGGTTGTCGCAGTTGCACGAGCAAGCTCGGTAGGCAATGCGGAGTGTAGCTACGGCTTTATGGCCATCCGACTCCCGTCTAGGAAGCATGGAGAAGCTGGTAGAGCTGTTCAAGGGAGCGCGGCGGTGTATCCGGCTGTGGAAGATATCTGCCTGCCGAAAGGGTGCGCGAGTGGCCTAGGCCATGGTGAATACGCGATATACCAAGCTGGATCCTAATCACATGGCTCCTGTTGGACCGCTAGGGCCGAATGGGGAAGACATCCCCGTTAGTATAGTATGTGACCAAGTAGAGGTGGCCGCCAAATATTCCCAACAGGATTGTAAGTTAGACTGCCTGTTGGAAGGTGTAGAGGAAGAAGTGTTCGAGTCCATGTGACTGAATACTTTCCTCATCTAGCTGAATTGTATATCATTTGTCATGGAAGACCTTTTCGCTTCAACCTCCGGACCCGAAGGTGCAAAGTGTTTCTGAATACCATCGCGGCCGAATAGGCTGGGGTATGCCTGGAAAACTAGGCGTAGGGGTCATAGTTGCTTGAACAGACAACTTGTATTCGGCTAGCTATGTTATATTACATTGATATTGCAAGAAACATCTTCCAGAGAGAATAGTTCCGTTAAGGGTTCCTTTCCCTGGGTGTGCATGCATTTAATGCGCATGTCCGAATTGTGATGTGAACACCACAGATTGTATAACTTCTGGGGGTGCACAATGGAGTGAGTTTTAAAAAACATCTTTAATTCACTGACTGAATATTCCCTGAAGAACGCTAGCTTTCGGCCTCACCTAGTCTGAGGTACACATCCGGATGACCCGGCAGTAACAATCGCAGAGGTGCTCCCTTTATGCCCTAGCCGAACTAACGGGAATGTAGGGCATAAGCATAGGAGCTAGGCAACCCAGCTTGGGCAAAACTTAAGTCATATCGATCCACATAGTGGCAAAGAAAAGGTACATATGGAAAAACTCATATGTGAGGAGCTTGATGCTCAAGGAATGACAAGAACCTCTGTCCAAGAAGCCCCCAGGTACAAGTGGCATACATATTTAAAGATGTATGTGTCAATGGAGTGCGGTCTAGCTGTACCAAAGCTTTAAAGCAAGAAAGAAAAACTAATCGGAAAAGAGAGAAAAAATAATGGAAACTACAAGGGAGAAGGACACGAACAAGGGGTTTGGCGCTAGGCATAGAATCTTCGGAGTCTGGCCGCGTTCCAGGGGTTTGGCCCGAGGCGATTGTCTGATGCATCGCGAAGATGGTACGCTCCTACGGTGAGAACCTCGTCAATTATGAAGGGACCCTCCCATTTGGGCTTGAGTTTGTCCTTTTTCTTCTCCGGCAGGCGTAGAACGAGTTCGCCAACGTTGTAATTATTGGCCCGTACTCCTCTGCTTTGATATCTTCGAGCCTGTTGTTGATAAAATATTGAACGGGCTTTTGCAACATCGCGTTCCTCCACCAGGGCACCTAGGCTGTCCTGCCGATCAAGCTCGGCTTCTCTTTCTTCGTACAAATGCACTCGAGGTGAGTCATGAATAATATCGCACGGCAATACGGCCTCTGCGCCATACACCATGAAGAAAGGTGTGTATCTGGTAGTACGGTTGGCCGTGGTCCGCAACCCCCAAAGTAAGGAGTCGAGCTCCTCAACCCAGTGCTTGTCTGATTCTTTCAAAGACCGCACTAGTCTGGGCTTGATGCCGCTCATAATAAGACCATTGGCTCGTTCGACTTGACCGTTGGTTTGTGGGTGGTAGATGCAGGCGTAATCGAGTTTAATACCCAGATTAGTACACCAGGTTTTTACCTCGTCTGCTGTGAAATTGGAGCCATTGTTAGGGATGATGCTGTGTGTGACACCATAACAGTGCACCACACCGGATATGAAGTCTATCACCGGGCCGAACTCAGCTGTTTTGACAGGTTTAGCCTCTATCCACTAAGTGAATTTGTCCACCATAACCAGCAGATATTTTTTCTTATGGCTTCCCCATTTAAGGGGTCCAACCATATCGGGTTTCCAGACCGCAAAAGGCCATGTGATGGGGATTGTTTGTAAGGCAGTGGGGGGCATATGGCTTTGATTGGCAAAGAGTTGGCATCCGACGCAATGTTGGACAAGGTCATGTGCATCTGCTTGGGCCGTCGTCCAATAAAACCCTGTATGGAAGTCCTTGCTAACAAGGGCCCGACCTGCGGCGTGGTGACCACCGAGTCCGGCATGAATTTCAGCCAGGAGATGCCGCCCCTCTTCCTCGGATATACATCATGAACCTTGTAGGCCTTTGAACGCCGGACAATGCAGCGGGCCTTATTCTGGTCCTCAAGAAGCTCTTTCCTATTAAGGTAGGCCAGGAAGGGTTCGGTCCATGGGGCAATGACTGCCATCATGAGATGCGCCGATGGTGTTATTTTGGTGGTTGAGCCCCCAACGACGTCGGTGTTTTCAGGACCTGGGGTTATATTTGGATCTGGACTAGTACTAACGTTTTCCCCCTGCCACACCACGGATGGCTTAAAGAGCCTTTCCAGGAAGATATTAGGTGGGACGGGGTCGCGCTTAGCGCCGATACGAGCAAGAACATCCGCCACTTGATTACTTTCTTGAGCCACATGATGGAACTCGAGCCCCTCGAACCGGGCCGACATTTTTATGACTATGTTATGATACGCTGCCATCTTCAGGTCTTTAGTGTTGAAATCTCCATTTATTTGAGATATTGCAAGGTTTGAGTCCCCACGTACTTCTAGGTGTTGTACGCCCATGGAGAGAGCCATCCGGAGACCATGTAATAAGGCCTTGTATTCGGCTGCGTTATTGGAGTCTGTGTATAGTATTTGGAGAATGTACTGGACGACGTCTATAGTAGGGAACGTTAAAACGATGCCTGCTCCTAACCCTGCCAGCATTTTGGAGCCGCCGAAGTACATGACCCAAGTGGAGTATGTGCCGAACTCTTTAGGGAGTTCGACCTTTGTCCATTCGGCGACGAAGTCGGCCAGCACTTGGGATTTGATAGCTCAACGTGGTTTATATGTAATCTCAAATGGGAGGATCTTAATGGCCCATTTGGCAATCCGGCCCATAGCATCGCGGTTGTTTATAATGTCATTGAGTGGTACTTCGGAGGCCACCGTGATCGAACACCCCTAGAAGTAGTGACGGAGCTTTCGGGATGCCATGAAGACCACATATGCTATTTTTTGGTAATGAGGGTACCGGGATTTGCATGGTGTAAGGATAGTAGATACGTAGTATACTGGCTTCTGGAGCGGGAATTTATGTCCGTCCTGTTCTCGTTCAACGACGAGTATGGTTCTCACCACCTAATGTGTTCCCGATATGTATAATAACATCGGTTCGCCAGCGTTTGGTGCAGCCAGGATTGGATTGCTCGCAAGAAGGGTTTTTATTTCCTCCAGTCCGGCTGTTGCCGCGTCTGTCCACTCGAAGTGGTTGGTTCGCCGTAGAAGGCGATATAGTGGCAGTGCCTTTTCTCCCAATCTGGAGATAAAGCGGCTTAGAGCAGCTACGCAGCCCACAAGCTTTTGAACTTGTTTAAGGTCTGTTGGTGTAGCCAATTGTGACAAAGCTCGAATTTTGGTTGGGTTTGCTTCGATTCCTCTATTGGAAGCGATGAAGCCCGGCAGTTTTCCAGCAGGGACGTCGAAGACACACTTATCCGTTGAGCTTAATATCATATGCCCGAAGGTTGTCGAATGTAAGATGCAAGTCGTCTATTAGTGTTTCGACGTGCCTAGTTTTGATGACTATGTCATCGACGTAAGCTTCTACTGTTTTGCCGATCTATTTCTCCAGACATGTTTGAATCATGCGTTGGTATGTGGCGTCGGCGTTCTTGAGCCCAAAGGGCATGGTGTTGAAGCAGAATGGCCCATATGGGGTGATAAGTGTCGTTGCGGCTTGATCAGACTCCTTCATTTTGATTTGATGGTATCCGGAATATGCATTGAGGAAACACAGTGAGTCGTGTCCTGCGGTGGCGTCGATTATTTGATCAATGCGGGGGAGGGGGGAGGGTTCCTTGGGGCAAGCCTTGTTGAGGTCTTTGAAATCGACGTACAGGCGCCAAGGTTTGTCCTTTGGTACCATCACCAGGTTTGCCAGCCAGTCCAGATGTTTGATTTCTCTAATGAATCCGGCCTCGATGAGCTTGGCCAGCTCCTCCCCCATGGATTGTCGCTAGGTTTTGGAAAAGCGCCGCAGTGTTTGCCTAACAGATTTAACCCCTTTAATATATTGAGGCTATGTTCGGCCAGCTCGCGTGGGATCCCTGGCATGTCTGAAGGGTGCTAGGCGAATATGTCCCAGTTTTCGCGCAGGAATTCTCGTAGTGCGTTGTCAACTGTTGGGTTCCTTTTGTCAATGTTGTTTCTTTGGCTGCTGCTCCTGTGCAGGTTCCCATTGCCGATTGCCCCCAGCCAATGTCGATCGAGGATCTTCAACAGATGGGGCGCAGTTGTGGAATTCGTCCGGAAGCCATCTCCCGTGACAAGCTGCTGGATGATCAGAGCTCGTCCGGGGAAGCTGAGCACTGAAGGCTACCCGACTGATGAATAAATCGTGGAATGTGCTCTCGTGGAACATCAGAGGCATAAACTCTGATGACAAACTTTTGGCTGTTAGGAATGCGATTGATACTAGCGGTTGTTCTGTGATATGTATCCAGGAAACTAAACGTGAATCCTTCGATCCTGCTTTTATTAAGACTTTCTGCCCTAAGCGCTTCGATAAATTTGTTTTTTCACCGTCAGTGGGGGCTTCTGGGGGCCTCATCGTTATCTGGAATAGTGCTGTTTTTACTGGTACATCTTGGTTTGTGGATTCTTTTGCCATTGGGATCTCTTTCGTGGCCACGCAGTCACATGATTCGTGGAATCTAATCAATGTTTATGGCCCCTGTTCTGGTCAGCGCAGACTAGACTTTACAAACTGGCTTTTTGAGCTTAATATCCCTGATGATGACAATTGGTTAATTCTAGGTGACTTTAACTTTATTCGCTCCACGAATAACAGAAACAAGTCAGGTGGCAACGTTGCGGACATGCTACTATTCAATGAGATCATCCGCCCCAATCACTAATGGAACTACCAGTTAAAGGCCATGCATACACATGGAGTAACATGCAAGATGATCCTCTGCTTGAACAATTAGATTGGTTTTTCACGTCGTCTGATTGGACCACCAAATACCCTAACACAATGGTCTTGCCCCTGGGGAAGCCAGTGTCTGACCACATTCCTTGTGTGGTCACGATTGAATCAAGCATCCCACGGTCCAGGCTTTTTCGGTTTGAAAATTTTTGGACAGATCATGAGGGGTTCATGGAGGTTGTTGCTGGTTCATGGTCTAAACCATGTCACGCACCCAATGCGGCGGCGCGAATTTGCAAAAAGCTCAAGATTCTGAGATATGATCTCAAGCGTTGGAGTAAGGGTGTCTCCAAACTTAAAATTCTGATTCAAATCAGTAATGAGACTCTAACAAACATGGATGCACTTGAGGATAAACGACCCCTATATGTTCAGGAATCAAACTTCAGGAAGATACTGAAAAACCATCTACAGGCCTTGCTCAAATACCAAAATGAGTACTGGCGAAAGAGGTGTACGATCAGGTACTTTCGTTTTGCCGATGAAAACACAAAACTCTTTCAGTCTTTGGCCACAGAGAGGTACAGACACAATACTATTGCCATGCTCAGAGTTGGGGAAGTCGATATACATGACCATGTTGGCAAGGAGGGGGTACTGTTCAATACATACAGAGACCGTTTGGGTTTTTCTAAACCTACCAACATGAAATTTGATCTTTATAGGATCATTCGCAGGATTGATGGACTGGACCAGCTGAGCGCGCCATTCTCTAATGATGAAATAGATGCTGTGGTTAAGGAAATGCCAAATGACAGAGCACCTGGCCCGGATGGCTTTAATGGTTGTTTCCTTAAGAAATGCTGGCAAATTATCAAGACAGACTTCTATGATCTCTGTCACGCATTTCATGCAGGTGGTCTGGATATCACTAGCATAAGTGAGGGTTACATCACCTTGATTCCCAAAAATTCCTCTCCGGAGACGGCTAATGACTTCAGACCAATCACCTTACTCAACTGTTGTCTAAAAATCATTACAAAGATCCTGGCGAACCGACTGCAGAAAGTGATCCTAAAAATTATTCACAGGAACCAGTATGGATTTATCAAAGGTAGGACCATCCAGGATTGCCTGGCGTGGTCGTACGAATACATTCATCAGTGCCACTCGTCTGGAAGAGAGATCATATTGCTCAAACTAGACTTTGCTAAGGCCTTTGACACGATCGAGCATGCCCCCATGCTGGAAATCATGAAGCACATGGGCTTTGATGATAGGTGGCTGGGCTGGATGAAACTGATTTTTGGCTCGGGAGTTTCATCCGTCCTCTTGAATGGCGTTCCTGGCCGGAAATTCAAATGCAAATGTGGAGTACGACAGGGTGACCCTCTCTCGCCACTAATCTTTGTTCTTGCTGCTGATCTGCTACAAGCTGCGATCAATGATGCTTATGCTCAGGGATTGCTAGAGCTACCCATTCCACGTGAAAATGCAGGTGACTTCCCGGTGGTGCAGTATGCTGACGACACGATCTTGGTTATGCAAGCTTGTCCTACACAGGCAATCCGTATGAAACTTATCTTGGAGGATTATGCGGCTTCGGTAGGGCTCAAAATTAACTTCCATAAATCGACCCTCATACCCATCAATGTTGATCATCAGCATGCCGGGGGGTTGGCGGAAGTGTTTGGTTGCTCGGTTGGTTCCCTGCCATTTACATACCTTGGTCTTCCCATGGGGACAACGAGACCGACGGTTCTTGATCTCATGACATTAGTCCATTCGGTTGAGAGGAAAACCTCCACTGCCCTAACACTGATGTCGTCAGGGGCCAAACTAACGTTGGTCAATTCGGTGGTCACCTCCATGTTGATATATGCAATGTGTACGATCAAGCTACACCCAAAAATAGTTGAACATCTGGACAAACTCCGCCGCTATTGTCTATGGGCAAAAAATTCTGATGATGGGATCAAATCCAACTCCCTTGCTGCATGGGAGCTTGTCTGTCGACCGAAATGGTGTGGTGGCCTTGGTGTTATTAATGTTAGAATACAAAATACCGCGCTTCTCCTTAAATACCTGTTCAAATTCTACAATCGTGAAGATGTACCCTGGGTTCAGCTGATCTGGGAAACGCACTACCCAAACAAGGTGCCGCACACCGCCGAGCCAGTGGGTTCCTTCTGGTGGAAAGATGTAATGCAGCTCAGTGGAATCTTCCGTGGGATCACCAGGGTAGTCCCCGGAGATGGTCGTACCTCACTTTTCTGGAAGGATGTCTGGTTGGGAGACCCAGCCTCCACATTAATGGATACGCATCCGCGGGCATTCTCATATGCCCTAAATGAGGATGATTCTGTTGCCAAGATCCTCAAATCCACTGATCCTGCCTCGATCTTCAGTCTGCCTCTTTTGATCCAGGCCAAGGAAGAGATCAGAGAGATACAGCAAAGGTCCGCACACGTCGGTCTGGACAGTGGATCGGTTGATACTTGGGTCTGTGACTTGGGACGATACTCGTCTAAGAAATACTATATCCACTGCTTCAGACAGGTTATGGCTGATGAGGCCTTTGGATGGCTATGGAAAGCCAAATGCCCGATCAAGTTCAAGATGTTTGGGTGGCTGCTTATGGTAGATCGGTTGAACACCAGGAATATGCTGAAGCGACGACACTATAATGTGGATGGGGGCGACTATACTTGCATGCTCTGCCAAAACCCACCCGAGGAAACCGTGGAACATCTCTTCTTCACGTGCCCTTTTGCCCAACAATGCTGGAGTAGGATTGGTCTGATGTGGCCAGGGGGGACCAACAGGCTTGCCATTTTGCATGGTGGTAGAGAAGACTGGCGTCGGCCGCTTTTCATGGACATCTTCTTGCTTGCTGCTTGAAGCCTGTGGATGGAAAGGAAGAACCAACATTTCAGGAGGATCCCGCATTCGTTTGGGACATGGTTAGCTAGATTTAAACATTTGCTGGGTTTGGTGACCCACAACTGTCCGGAGAAGGTTCATCCTTTCCTCTCTGATTTCATTGTTAGTTTGGGCAGCTAGCTTTGTATCAATCATGGCCGGGGGGGCCTAAAACCCCTTTGTAACACAAATGTAACTATTCTGTTGTGAGTAATACAAAGTCAGTGGGAGCCTCTCCCACTGTCACCAATTCCTCAAAAAAACGGTTGGGTTCTGTTGAGCTCTGATAGATGCTGTCTTCTTGGGGTCCATTGGGTGGACCTGGAATTTGACTATTTCTTTTGCTGGTTTGAAGGAGGTGGATTTAGGGCGTTTGTCGAGGATCACGTCGTCCCTGTCCACCATGGAGCATAGTGCGATTAATTCTTCGGCCGCGAGGACTTCAGATATCGCCTCTAGGGCCAGGGATGCAATTTTGTTTTTAGCGTGGAGTGCTATGTCTAGATCACTGACGAGAGTGATTATACCATTTGGTCCAGGCATTTTGAGCTTCATATACCCGTAATGGGGTATGGCCTGGAAGCGTGTAAAAGCATCCCGCCCTAAAAGGGCGTGATATCCGCTACTGAAAGGGGCCACTTGGAAAGTTATTTCTTCGGACCGATAGTTCTCCGGCATGCCGAATACTACGTCAAGTGTGATTTTGCCCGGGCACCACGCCTCCCGACTGGGAATAATTCCTCGGAAGGTTGTGTTACTTTGCTTGATGCGGCTCCTGTCTATTTCCATTTTATGATGTGTGTCCTCGTAAATGAGGTTTAGTCCACTGCCGCCGTCCATGAGGACCTTGGTAAGTCGAAACCCGTCCACGATGGGGCTAAGGACTAATGCGGCTGGCGCTCGTACTATTTTGTACTTTGGTTCGTCACCGGCGTTGAATGTTATAGCCGTGTCATTCCAGGGGTTTATTGTAGCAACTTGGCAGACTTCGACGAGCTCGCAAAGGGCCCTTTTGCGCTTGTTGGTTGAAGAGAATGTCTCAAAGACCGTCAATACTCTTGAGTTATCGTCTTCTGGGGGATGCCATTATGGGATGTCCTTGATAAGGATGTCCTCGCCGCTCTTAGTTTCTTTTTGAGCTTTCATACACTTATAGCTCTAGTGCATCCGTTGCATGGCAATCCCTACTCACTCACATTGATATCTATTGATGGGAATCTCCATAGCCCGTTGATACGCATAGTTGATGTGAGACTATCTTCTCCCTATTGTCTTCTCCACAACCACCATTCTATTCCACCTGTAATGCTATGTCCATGGCTCACGCTCATATATTGCGTGAAGATTGCAAAAGTTTGAGAACACCAAAAGTATGAAACAATTGCTTGGCTTGTCATCGGGGTTGTTCATTATTTAAATACTTTGTGTGGTGAAGATAGAGCATAGACAGACTATATGATTTTGTAGGGATGACTTTCTTTGGCCATGTTATTTTGAGAAGACATGATTGCTTTGTTAGTATGCTTGAAGTATTATTATTTTTATGTCAATATGAAACTTTTGTCTTGAATCTTTCAGATCTGAACATTCATGCCACAATAAAGAAAATTACATTGAGAATTATGCTAGGTAGCATTCCACATCAAAAATTCTATTTTTATCATTTACCTACTCGAGGACGAGCAGTAATTAAGCTTGGGGATGCTTGATACGTCTCCAACGTATCAATAATTTTTTATTGTTCCATGCTATTATATTATCTATTTTGGATGTTTAATGGGCTTTAATATACCTTTTTATATTATTTTTGGGACTAACCTACTAACCAAAGGCCAGTGCAAATTGTTGTTTTTTTGCCTATTTCAGTGTTTTGCAGAAAAGGAATATCAAACGGAATCCAAACGGAATGAAACGTTTCAGAGAGTTATTTTTGGAACAAACGTGATCCAGGAGACTTGGAGTGGACGTCAAGAAAGAAGCGAGGAGGCCACGAGGCAGGAGGGTGCGCCCAGGGGGTAGGCGCGCCCCCACCCTCGTGGGCCCCGCGCAGCGCCACCAACGTACTTCTTCCTCCTATATATACCCATATACCCCGAAAACATCCAGGAGCACCACGAAACCCTATTTCCACCGCCGCAACCTTCTGTACCCGTGAGATCCCATCTTGGGGCCTTTTCCGGCGCTCTGCCGGAGGGGGAATCGGTCACAGAGGGCTTCTACATCAACACCATAGCCTCTCTGATGATGTGTGAGTAGTTTACCACAGACCTTCGGGTCCATAGTTATCAGCCAGATGGCTTCTTCTCTCTCTTTGGGTCTCAATACAAAGTTCTCCTCGATTCTCTTAGAGATCTATTCGATGTAATTATTTTTGCGGCATGTTTGTCGAGATCCGATGAATTGTGGATTTATGATCAAGTTTATCTATGAACAATATTTGAATCTTCTCTGAATTCTTTTATGTATGATTGGTTTATCTTTGCAAGTCTCTTCGAATTATCAGTTTGGTTTGGCCTACTAGATTGATCTTTCTTGCAATGGGAGAAGTGCTTAGCTTTGGGTTCAATCTTGCGGTGTCCTTTCCCAGTGACAGCAGGGGAAGCAAGGCACATATTGTATTGTTGCCATCGAGGATAAAAAGATGGGGTTTATACCATATTGCTTGAGTTTATCCCTCTACATCATGTCATCTTGCCTAATGCGTTACTCTGTTCTTATGAACTTAATACTCTAGATGCATGTTGGATAGCGGTCGATGTGTGGAGTAATAGTAGTAGATGCAGAATCGTTTTGGTCTACTTGTCGCGGACGTGATGCCTATATACATGATCATGCCTAGATATTATCATAATTATTCGCTTTTCTATCAATTGCTCGACAGTAATTTGTTCACCCACCATAGAATTTGCTATCTTGAGAGAAGCCACTAGTGAAACCTATGGCCCCCGGGTCTATCTTCCATCATATTATTTTCATATCAACTTGCTATTTCTATTACTGTTTATTTTGCAATCATTATTTTCCAATCAATATCATAAAAATACAAAAACTATTTATCTTATTATCTCTATCAGATCTCACTTTCGTAAGTGGCCATGAAGGCCCCCACTCCCCTTATCATCGCTCCACCCGAAAACCCTAACCGACACCCACCCCACTCGCTCCACTCCTCTCTCCCCCGATCAGATCTGGATCGGGCACGAACCGCCCCCGCTGCTCGACGCCCTCACCGGAGGCGCCGTCGCTGGAGCCCCCCTCACAAAACCTCTTCCCCGTCGCCCGGCCGTCCCCGTCTCTCACCACGACCGCTGTTGCCCTGTGCCCTGCGAACCCTTGTGAGGCTCCCCCTCCTTCTCCTCTTCTCCGCACCATCGTGCGCCCGCGACTGCAGTCCCCATTCGCGTGCCCCGTCCGTCCCCGCCTCTGCTTACACGCCCCGCCGTGGCCATCGCCCACGCGCTGCCTGGCAGCATGCCCGCATCGCCAAGCCCTGCCTTGCCCCCGTCATGCCCACTGCTGTTGCGCCCTGCTCGCGGTGCGCACCCTGCTGGTCGTGCCCGCTCGCTGATGCGCTACCATTGACGCTGCACCGTCCCCCTGCAGTTGGCCTGCCGTCGCCGCCCCAACTCTAGCTGCGTGCGCCGGCCACCCTTTCCCTGCGCCCGCTGCGCCTCGCCGACCCCTCCTTGCTCACCGTCATACGCTTTGCCCCGCTGCTGCACCCCCTGCGCCGGTGACGCCGCCAAGCCCGCTGCCAACTCCGGTGCTCCGACCGCCCCGCTCTCCCCCTCCCGCCCTGCCCTGCGGCCCTGCCAGCCACGCCACGCGTGGTCACCGGCCTATGCACCCCCTGCGCCGTTGTTCACCGCCGGTCCCGCCCCGGGTTGCCTTGCCCGTCGTCGCCCGGGCTCGGCCTCCGCTCTGGCGCCCCAGGGCCCATACTCGTCGCCCGCCCGCGCCCGTTATCCTGCATCGGCCCCTCTGGGCCACAGACACATGGGGCCCATGGCCCCAGAACGTTTTTTAAAAGAATTAAAAAACAATAAACAAATAAATAAATAACATAATTGATTAATTAATTCAAGAATTGATTAACTTAATTAAAGAATTAATTGAATTAATTAATCATGATTAGATTAGACTAATTATTTAATTAACCTGACTAATCTGTTATTTAAACTAATTAAATTGGTTAATTAGTAATCAGAGTATGACGGTGGGACCCACACGTCAGTTTGACCGGTCAACACCCCGTTGACTGCTGACGTCATGATGACATCAGCAAACACTATTCTAGATAATGTTGATTTATAATAATTAAATAAATCCTAAAAATGAATTAAATCTTTTAAAATTAATATAAAATAAACCGTAGCTCGGATGAAAAACTTTGTACATGAAAGTTGCTCAGAACAACGAGACGAATCTGGATACGCAGCCCGCTCGTCCGCCACGCATCCCTAGCATAGCAAACACGCAACTTTCTTCCTCGGATTCATCTGTCCAAAAAGGCGAAACACCGCGGATATTTTCCGGGATGTTTCCCCCCTTCACCGGTATCACCTCATATTGCGTTAGGGCACACCTAGCACCGTTACTTTTCATGTCATGCATCGATATGCATCTGTTTGAATCGTATTCGTTGTTTCTTCCCCCTCTTCTCTCGGTAGACTACGAGATTGACGCCGCTGCTGGTGCCCCGGTCGACTACTTTATTGATGACCCCTACTTGCCAGAGCAACCAGCAAGCCCCCCCTTGATCACCAGATATCGCTTATTCTTCTCTCTACTGCTTGCATTAGAGTAGTGTACCATGTTACTGCCTTCCATTAATCCTATTCTAATGCATAGCATGTCCTTGCTACTACTGTTGTTACCTTACCTGCAATCCAAAATGCTTAGTATAGGATGCTAGTATTCCATCAGTGGCCCTACATTCCTGTCCGTCTGCCATGCTATACTATCGGGCTGTGATCACTCGGGAGGTGATCACGGGTATATATTTATACATAATATATGATACTTATGGTGACTAAAGATGGGTCGGCTCGTAGAGTATCCGCGAGTGATTCACGGATTTGGTCCGAAACGATGTTTGTCACGACGGCCCTCTGAGTGAACCTTTGTGGCGGAGTGACAGGGCAGGTTGAGACCACCTAGGAGAGAGGTGGGACTGGCCCTGGTCGGCGTCCCTGGTTAATTCAATTAACACGATTAACGAGATCTCGGTATTTGATCTGAGTCTGGCCACTGGCCTATACGCACTAACCAACTAAGCGGGAACAGTTATGGGCACTCGACATCGTGGTATCATCTGAAGCCTTCGTGACGTCAGTGACTGAGCGGCGTGTGCCGGATTGGACCGTAAGCCTGCTCTTGTATTGAGGGGGCTAGGTCTGCTTCCGGCCGCCCATGCAACATGCAGGTGTGTAATGGGCGATGGGCCCAGACCCCTGCACCATAGGATTGAGACCGGCGTGCTGACCTCTCTATTATGCCTAGGTACGGTTGGGACGTGTTGATCTACTAAGGCCGGGCATGACCTAGAAAAGTGTGTCCGGCCAAAGGGGATCGAGCATGTTGGGAAATGTGGTGCAGCCCTGCAGGGAAGTTTATCTATTCGAATAGTCGTGTCCCTCGATAAAAGGACGACATGCACTTGTACCTTGACCTTATGACAACTAGAACCGGATACTTAATAAAACACACCCTTCCAACTGCCAAATACAACCGGTGATCGCTCTCTCACAGGGCGACCAGGGGAGGATCACCGGGTAGGATTATGCTATGCGATGATACTTGGTGAACTTACCATCTACTCTCTTCTACAAAATGCAAGATGGAGGTTGCCAGAAGCGTAGTCTTCGACAGGACTAGCTATCCCCCTCTTATTTTTGCGTTCTCCAGTTCAGTACACATATACTACCCCTTTCATTTGATACCAATGCATATGTAGTGTAGCTCCTTGGTTGCGAGTTCTTTGGATGAGTACTCACGGTTGCTTTGCTCCCCCTTTCCCCCCTTTCTATACCCGATTGTTGCGACCAGACGATGGAGTCCAGGAGCCAGACGCCACCGTCGATGACAACTCCTACTACACTGGAGGTGCCTACTACTACGTGCAGGCCGCTGACGACGACCAGGAGTAATTCAGGAGGATCCCAGGCAGGAGGCATGCGCCTCTTCTGATATGTATCCCAGTTTGTGCTAGCCTTCTTAAAGCAAACTTGTTTAACTTATGTCTGTACTCAGATATTGTTGCTTCCGCTGACTCGTCTATGATAGAGCTCTTGTATTCGAGCCCTCGAGGCCCCTGGCTTGTAATATGATGCTTGTATGACTGGTTTTATTTGTAGGGTTGTGTTGTGATATCTTCCCGTGAGTCCTTGATCTTGATCGTACACGTTTGCGTGTATGATTAATGTATTGAATCGGGGGCGTCACAAGTTGGTATCATAGCCAACTGCCTGTAGGAATCCCCCTTCCACACTCCTTGGCCAAAGTCGAGTCCAGACATTGCAAAACTTTTTACTAGCATGGTTGTGTGTCTTACGGACCCACGTCGCCATTTGGGTGGTATTAGGATCTTTTACTTCTTGATCTTTACTCTGGGACTCTGAACTCTCTTATACTCGGGTTAAACAAATTTACTAACTCTAATATTAGGATCCCGTGACCACATTCACCCCAAAGTTTGATAAGCCCTTGTTAATCCTTAGAGTAGTATATTGAACAATATCCACACTGTTATTTGACTCCTTTGAAATATCTTTGTTTTCAGATGGAACCCACGAGGCAGGTTGTGCGCCACACAACTATTGGGGAACGTAGTAATTTCTAAAAAAAATCCTACGCAGATGCAAGATCATGGTGATGCATAGCAACGAGAGGGGAGAGTGTCGTCCACGTACCCTCGTAGACCGTTAAGCGGAAGTGTTATAACACTGTGGAACGTACGGCACCTCCATGTTCAGCACATGTTCAGCTCGGTGACGTCCTACGAACTCACAATCCAGTAGAGCTCGGGGAAGAGTTTCATCAGCATGACGGCGTGGTGACGATGTTGATGAAGCTACCGACACAGGGCTTCGCCTAAGCACCGCTACGTTATAACCGAGGTGGATTATGGTGGAGGGGGGCACCGCACACAGCTAAGAGATCAACAGATCAATTGTTGTGTCTATGGGGTGCCCCCTGCCCCCATATATAAAGGAGCTAGGGGGAGGCGGCCGGCCAAGGAGGAGGGCGCGCCAAGGGGGGAGTCCTACACCCACCAGGAGTAGGACTCCCTCTTTTCCTAGTTTGAGTAGGAGAAGAGAAGGAAGGGAGAGAGGAAGAGAAGGAAAGGGGGGCTCCGCCCCCCTCCTTGTCCAATTCGAACTAGAGGGGGAGGGGCGCACGGCTGCGCTTGGCCACCCCTCGTCTTCTCCCACTAAGGCCCATTAGGCCAAATAGACTCCCCAGGGGGTTCCGGTAACCCCCCGATACTCCGGAAATGTCTGAAACCTCCCGAAACACTTCCGGTGTCCGAACATATTCATCCAATATATCGATCTTTACATCTCGACCATTTCGAGACTCCTCGTCATGTCTGTGATCATATCCGGGACTCTGAACTACCTTTGGTACATCAAAACACAAAAACTCATAATACCGATCGTCACAGACCTTTAAGCGTGCGGACCCTACGGGTTCGAGAACTATGTAGACATGACCAAGACATGTCTTCGGTCAATACCCAATAGCAGAACCTGGATGCTCATATTGGTTCGTACATATTCTACGAAGATCTTTTTTAGTCAAACCACATAACAACATACGTTCTTCCCTTTGTCATCGGTATGTTACTTGCCCGAGATTCGACCGTCGGTGTCTCTGTACCTAGTTCAATCTCGTTACCTGCAAGTCTCTTTACTGGTTTCGTAATGCATCATCCCCAACTAACTCATTAGTCACATTTCTTGCAAGGCTTATAGTGATGTGCATTACCGAGAGGGCCCAGAGATACCTCTCCGAAAATCGGAGTGACAAATCCTGTTCTTGATCTATGCCAACTCCACGAACACCATCGGAGACACCTGTAGAGAAACTTTATAATCACCCAGTTACATTGTGATGTTTGGTAGCACACAAAGTGTTCCTCCGGTATTCAGGAGTTGCATAATGTCATAGTAATAGGAACATGTATAAGTCATGAAGAAAGCAATAGCAGTAAACTAAAACGATCAAGTGCTAAGCTAACGGAATGGGTCAAGTCAATCACATCATTCTTCTAATGATGTGATCCCATTTATCAAATGACAACTCATGTCTATGGTTAGGAAACATAACCATCTTTGATCAACGAGCTAGTAAAGTAGAGGCATACTAGTGACACTATGTTTGACTATGTATTCACACATGTATTGTGTTTTCGGTTAATACAGTTCTAGCATGAATAATAAACATTTATCATGAAATAAGGAAATAAATAATAACTTTATTATTGTCTCTAGGGCATATTTCCTTCAGTCTCTCACTTGCACTAGAGTCAATAATCTAGATTACATAGTAATGATTCTAACACCCATGGAGTCTTGGTGATGATCATGTTTTGCTCGTGGAAGAGGATTAGTCAACGGGTCTGCAACATTCAGATCTGTATGTATCTTGCAAATCTCAAGGTCTCCCACCTGGACTTGATCCCGGCTGGAATTGAAGCGTCTCTTGATGTGTTTGGTTCTCTTGTTAAATCTGGATTCCTTTGCCAAGGCAATTGCACCAGTATTGTCACAAAAGATTTTCATTGGACCCGATGCACTCATTCGTTTGCTGCTTCCGAACCAGCTATGTACTCCGCTTCGCACATAGATCCCGCCACGACGCTTTGTTTAGAACTGCTCCAACTAACAGCTCCACTGTTCAATATAAACACGTATCTGGTTTGTGATTTAGAATCGTACGGATCAGTGTCAAAGCTTGCATCGACGTAACCATTTACGACAAGCTCTTTGTCACCTCCATAAACGAGAAACATATCCTTAGTCCTTTTCAGGTATTTCAGGATGTTCTTAACCGTTGTCCAGTGATCCACTCCTGGATTACGTTGGTACCTCCCTGCTAAACTAATAGCAAGGCACACATCAGGTCTGGTACACAGCATTGCATACATGATAGAGCCTATGGCTGAAGCATAGGGAACACTTTTCATTTTCTCTCTATCTTCTGAAGTGGTCGGGCATTTAGTCTTACTGAACTTCACACCTTGTAACACAGGCAATAACCCTTTCTTAGCTTGATCTATTTTGAACTTCTTCAAAACTTTATCAAGGTATGTGCTTTGTGAAAGTCCAATTAAGCGTCTTGATATATCTCTATAAATCCTGATGCCCAATATATAAGTAGCTTCAACGAGGTCTTTCATTGAAAAACTCTTATTCAAGTATCGTTTTATGCTATCCAGAAATTCTATATCATTTCCAATCAACAATATGTCATCCACATATAATATTAGAAATTCTACAGAGCTCCCACTCACTTTCTTGTAAATACAAGCTTCTCCAAAAGTCTGTATAAAACCATATGCTTTGATCACACTATCAAAATGTTTATTCCAACTCCGAGAGGCTTGCACCAGTCCATAAATGGATCGCTGGAGCTTGCACACTTTGTTAGTACCCTTTGGATCGATAAAACCTTCAAGTTGCATCATATACATCTCTTCTTCCAGAAATCCATTCAGGAATGCAGTCTTCACATCCATTTGCCAAATTTCATAATCACAAAATGCGGCAATTCTTAACATGATTCGGACAGACTTAAGCATCGCTACGGGTGAGAATGTCTCATCGTAGATCCCATCTCAGATTTCATGGCTGCAAGCCATTTTGCGGAATCTGGGCTCATCATCGCTTCCTCATAGTTCGTAGGCTCGTCATGGTCAAGTAACATGACCTCCAGAATAGGATTACAGCACCACTCTGGTGTGGATCTTACTCTGGTTGACCTACGAGATTCGGTAGTAACTTGATCTGAAGTTTCATGATCAACATCATTACCTTCCTCACTAATTGGTGTAGGTGTCACAAGAACCGGTTTTCGTGATGAACTATTTTCGAATAAGGGAGCAGGTACAGTTACCTCATCAAGTTCTACTTTCCTCCCACTCACTTCTTTCGAGAGAAACTCCTTCTCTAGAAAGGATCCATTCTTAGCAACAAATGTCTTGCCTTCGGATCTGTGATAGAAGGTGTACCCAACAGTCTCCTTTGGGTATCCTATGAAGACACATTTCTCTGATTTGGGTTCGAGCTTATCAGGTTGAAGCTTTTTCACATACGCATCGCAGCCCCAAACTTTAAGAAACGACAACTTTGGTTTCTTGCCAAACCACAGTTCATAAGGCATCGTCTCAACGGATTTTGATGGTGCCCTATTTAACGTGAATGCAGCCGTCTCTAAAGCATAACCCCAAAATGATAGCGGTAAATCAATAAGAGACATCATAGATCGCACCATATCTAGTAAAGTACGATTACAACGTTCGGCCACACCATTACGCTGTGGTGTTCCGGGTGGCGTGAGTTGCGAAACTATTCCACATTGTTTCAAATGTAGACCAAACTCGTAACTCAAATATTCTCCTCCGCGATCAGATCTTAGAAACTTTATTTTCTTGTTACGATGATTTCCACTTCACTATGAAATTCTTTGAACTTTTCAAATGTTTCATACTTATGTTTCATTAAGTATATATACCCATATCTTCTCAAATCATGTGTGAAGGTGAGAAAATAACGATACCCGCCGCGAGCTTCAATATTCATCGGACTAGATACATCAGTATGTATGATTTCCAACAAATTCGTTGCTCACTCCATTGTTCCAGAGAACGGCGTTTTAGACATCTTGCCCATGAGGCATTGTTCACAAGTACCAAGTGATTCATAATCAAGTGATTCCTGAAGTCCATCAGTATGGAGTTTCTTCATGCGCTTTACACCAATATGACCCAAACGGCAGTGCCACAAATAAGTTGCACTATCATTATCAACTCTACATCTTTTGGCTTCAAAATTATGAATATGTGTATCACTACTATCAAGATTCCATACAAATAGACCACTCTTCAAGGGTGCATGACCATAAAAGATGTTACTCATATAAATAGAACAACCATTATTCTCAGATTTAAAGGAATAACCGTCTCGCATCAAACAAGATCCAGATATAATGTTCATGCTTAACGCTGGCACCAAATAACAATTATTTAGGTCTAAAACTAATCCCGAAGGTAGATGTAGAGGTAGCGTGCCGACGGCGATCACATCGACTTTGGAACCGTTTCCCACACGCATCATCACCTCGTCGTTAGCCAGTCGTTGCTTAATCCGTAGTCCCTGTTTCGAGATGCAAATATTAGCAACAGAACCAGTATCAAATACCCAGGTGCTACTGCAAGCTCTAGTAAGGTACACATCAATAACATGTATATCACATATACCTTTTGTTCACCTTGCCATCCTTCTTATCCGCCAAATACTTGGGGCAGTTCCGCTTCCAGTGACCAGTCCCTTTGCAGTAGAAGCATTCAGTCTCAGGCTTAGACCAGACTTGGGTTTCTTCTCTTGAGCAACAACTTGTTTGCCGTTCTTCTTGAAGTTCCCTTTCTTCTTCCCTTTACCCTTTTTTCTTGAAACCGGTGGTCTTGTTGACCATCAACACTTGATGCTCCTTCTTGACTTGTACCTCCGCAGCCTTTAGCATTGCGAAGATCTCGAGAATCGTCTTATCCATCCCTTGCATATTATAGTTCATCACGAAGCTCTTGTAGCTTGGTGGCAGTGATTGAAGAACTCTGTCAATGACACTATTAACCGGAAGATTAACTCCCAGCTGAGTCAAGTGATTATGGTACCCAGACATTCTGAGTATATGTTCACTGACAGAACTATTCTCCTCCATCTTGCAGCTATAGAACTTATTGGGGACTTCATATCTCTCAATCCGGGCATTTGCTTGAAATGTTAACTTTAACTCCTGGAACATCTCATATGCTCCATGACGTTCAAAACGTCGTTGATGTCCCGGTTCTAAGCCATAAAGCATGGCACACTGAACTATTGAGTAGTCATCAGATTTGCTCTGCCAGACGTTCATAACATCTCGCATTGCACCCGCAGCGGGTTTGGCACCTAGTGGTGCTTCCAGGACGTAATTCTTCTATGCAGCAATGAGGATAATCCGCAAGTTATGGACCCAGTCCGTGTAATTGCTACCATCATCTTTCAACTTTGCTTTCTCAAGGAACATATTAAAATTCAATGAAACAACAGCACGGGCCATCTATATACAATAACATATACAAGCAAAATAGTATCAGGTACTAAGTTCATGATAAATTTAAGTTCAGTTAATCATATTACTTAAGAACTCCCACTTAGATAGACATCCCTCTAATCATCTAAGTGATCACGTGATCCATATCAACTAAACCATAACCGATCATCACGTGAAATGCAGTAGTTTTCAATGGTGAACATCACTATGTTGATCATATCTACTATATGATTCATGCTTGACCTTTCGGTCTCAGTGTTCCAAGGCCATATCTACATATGATAGGCTCGTCAAGTTTAACCCAAGTATTCTGCGTGTGTAAAACTGTCTTACACCCGTTGTATGTGAACGTAGAGCTTATCACACCCGATCATCACGTGGTGTCTCGGCACGACGAACTGTAGCAATGGTGCATACTCAGGGAGAACACTTATACCTTGAAATTTAGTGAGAGATCATCTTATAATGCTACCGTCAAACAAAGCAGAATAAGATGCATAAAGGATAAACATCACATGTAATCAATATAAGTGATATGATATGGCCATCATCATCTTGTGCCTTTGATCTCCATCTCCAAATCACCGCCATGATCACCATTGTCACCGGCACGACACCTTGATCTCAATCGTAGCATCATTGTCGTCTAGCCATCTATTGCTTCTATGACTATCGCTACCGCTTAGTGATAAAGTAAAGCAATTACAGGGTGATTGCATTGCATACAATAAAGCGACAACCATATGGCTCCTGCCAGTTGTCGATAACTCTGTTACAAAACATGATCATCTCATACAATAAAGTATAGCATCATGCCTTGACCATATCACATCACAACATGCCCTGCAAAAACAAGTTAGACGTCCTCTACTTTGTAGTTGCAAGTTTTACGTGGCTGCTACGGGCTGAGCAAGAACTGTTCTTACCTACGCATCAAAACCACAACGATAGTTTGTCAAGTTAGTGATGTTTTAACCTTCTCAAGGACCGGGCGTAGCCACACTCGGTTCAACTAAAGTTGGAGAAACTGACACCCGCCAGCCACCAGTGTGCAAAGCACGTTGGTAGAACCAGTCTCACGTAAGCGCACGTGTAATGTCGGTCCAGGCCGGTTCATCCAACAATACCGCCGAACCAAAGTATGACATGCTAGTAAGCAGTATGACTTGCATCACCCACAACTCACTTGTGTTCTACTCGTGCATATAACATCTACGCATAAACCTGGCTCGGATCACACTGTTGGGGAACTTAGTAATTTCAAAAAAATTCCTACGCACATGCAAGATCATGGTGATGCATAGCAACGAGAGGGGAGTGTGTCGTCCACGTACCCTCGTAGACCGTTAAGCGAAAGCGTTACAACAACGCAGTTGATGTAGTCGTACGTCTTCACGATTGACCGATCCTCAGCATCGAACGTACGACACCTCCGCGTTCAGCACATGTTCAGCTCGGTGACGTCCTGTGAACTCACGATCTAGTAGAGCTCAGGGAAGAGTTTCGTTAGCACGACGGCGTGGTGACAATGTTGATGAAGCTACCGACGCAGGGCTTCGCCTAAGCACCGCTACGATATAACTCTAGGTGGATTATAGTGGAGGGGGGCACCGCACACGGCTAGGAGATCAACAGATCAATTGTTGTGTCAGTGGGTTGCCCCCTGCCCCCGTATATAAAGGAGCTAGGGGGAGGCGGCCGGCCAAGGAGGAGGGCGCGCCAAGGGGGGAGTCCTACTCCCACCGGGAGTAGGACTCCCTCTTTTCCTAGTTGGAGTAGGAGAAGAGAAGGAAGGGAGAGAGGAAGAGAAGGAAAAGGGGGTGCCCCCCCTCCTTGTCCAATTCGGACTAGATGCGAGGGGGCGCGCAGCTGCCATTGGCCGCCCCTCCTCTTCTCCCACTAAGGCCCATTAGGCCCAATATACTCCCCGGGGGGTTCCGGTAACCCCCGGTACTCCCGAAAATGTCAGAAACCTCCCAAGACACTTTCGGTGTCCGAACATACTCATCCAATATATCGATCTTTACATCTCGACCATTTCGAGACTCCTCGTCATGTCCGTGATCATATCCAGGACTCCGAACTACCTTCGGTAAATCAAAATACAAAAACTCATAATACCGATCGTCACAGAACTTTAAGCGTGCGGACCCTACGGGTTCGAGAACTATGTAGACATGACCGAGACATGTCTTCGGTCAGTATACAATAGAGGAACATGGATGCTCATATTGGTTCCTACATATTCTACGAAGATCTTTATCGGTCAAACCGCATAACAACATACGTTGTTCCCTTTGTCATCGGTATGTTACTTGCCCGATATTCGATCATCGGTATCTCAATACCTATTTCAATCTCGTTACCAGGAAGTCTCTTTACTCGTTTTGTAATGCATCATCTCACAACTAACTCATTAGTAACATTGCTTGCAAGGCTTATAGTGATGTGCATTACCGAGAGGGCCCAGAGATACCTCTCCGACAATCGGAGTGACAAATCCTATTCTTGATCTATGCCAACTCCACGAACACCATCAGAGACATCCTGTAGAGCACCTTTATAATCACCCAGTTACGTTGTGATGTTTGGTAGCACACAAAGTGTTCCTCCGGTATTCGGGAGTTGCATAATTTCATAGTCATAGGAACATGTATAAGTCTTGAAGAAAGCAATAGCAGTAAACTAAAACGATCAAGTGCTAAGCTAACGGAATGGGTCAAGTCAATCACATCATTCTTCTAATGATGTGATCTCATTTATCAAATGACAACTCATGTCTATGGTTAGGAAACATAACCATCTTTGATCAACGAGCTAGTCAAGTAGAGGCATACTAGTGACACTATGTTTGTCTATGTATTCACACATGTATTATGTTTCTGGTTAATACAATTCTAGCATGAATAATAAACATTTATCATGAAATAAGGAAATAAATAATAACTTTATTATTGCCTCTAGGGCATATTTCCTTCAACGACGACCATTGGTGTCTCAGGATCACCTGCTGTGTTAGCTGAGATGATGACCAATCTGGGTTATCGCTGGCACCCTGAGTACACCGTGTACGAGCAGTACCAGGACATTAACCAGGAGCAGTACCGTGCCATCGTCCACCTCTACTCGCGGGAGTATGACTCCACTACCATGCAGCACATTACTCATGGTGTTGGAGTGACTATCGACATGGCAGTCCACGATGCTGCTTACGCTGCTCTGACACGTCTTCGTGGGGAGTATCGGGAGTTGGACACCTCCCCTTTCAAGCACATTGCTATCGCATCTGATGTTGGAGCGAAGGGATACTACACTGCTGCCTACTCCATTATCACCCGAGAGCCCTTCTACCATCAGAACCTGGTTCTGCATGCTGATGGGCTGGATAGAGCTAACCGAGCTCTTCGCCACGAGTTGTACACCACCCGTCAGCACCTTTACCGTGCTCTTACACTTTTGCACCCCCTTGTCCGATCTGGTGATCTGTCGCGTTCTGTGATCAACCCAGCCAGGACCGTGATGCCACAGGGTGTCGGTTGGCCAGATTTGGGAGGCTACTCTCCTGCACTTGGTCCTCTTCTGCCACCTGAACGTTGGGTTCTGCATGAGAGTATCCGCGGACCCCAGGCTACTGACGTGGAGGACTTCCCGTCGTGTCGCTACCAGCTGTTAGGCTACACCTACCTCCACAGTTCCTCCTGGGACTGATGTAGTCTTGCTTATTAGTATTAGGTGCCTTCGTCGCGAGCCTGTGTGCCGCCTATGATGTCTTTAGCCTATGTACTGAACTCTGTGTACCAAAATCTATGCATGATCCCCTTTGTAAGATATGCCGACTACTATGTAGTATCTATCGTGCTTCTTTCATTGTCCGTGCTTCATCGTGAATGATGTTTGTCTTTGCATGTTTCACAATGCTGAAATACCCCTATTAAATTTTAGCAGGATGGTTAGACCAGGTGGTCATGGTCATGGTGGCTATGCCTCACCTCCGCTTCAGTACATGGCTGGTATGATCCAACAGCTCGAGATGAATCGCTGGTTCATGGAGAATATGATGGCTCAGTTTCCTCACCCCAATATGAACCAGCAGCCAGCCCAAGTGACTCTGCAGGATTTCATGCGCCTCAACCCAACTATGTACCGCAGCTCAACTCAGCATCTGGATGCTGATGACTGGCTCCGTGACATCACCTATGAGATGGAGTCTGCTGATGTAGCCCCTGCCAACTATGTCACCTTTGCTTCCTTCTTCCTGAACGGACCCGCTGCTCAATGGTGGGACAGCCACAGGCGTACTCTGTCGGTTGGAACAATTATCACCTGGCCGGACTTCCAAGCTGCTTTCCATGCCCGCTTCATTCCTCAGGGAGTCATGGACCGGAAGAAGCGTGAGTTCTGCAACCTCACGCAGGGCAACAAAACTGTGGAAGCTTATTAGCGGGAGTTTCTGGATTTATCCCCTATGCTGAAGAACACATTGCAACTGATGCACGCAGACAAGAGAAGTCCCGTGATGGCCTCCAAGCTGACATCAAGCTCGCTCTTCTAGTGCATGACTTTGCTAATTTCTCCACCTTGGTGAACAAGGCCATCAATGTCGAAACTGGTCTGCAGGTACACTAGAACTCTCACAGGCGCAACCGTGACATGGGCTCATCTTCGGGCCCGTCCTCGGAGAAGCGTAGGATATGGATTCCCAACAGCATGTACTAGCCAACTGCACCTGCTCCAAGGCAGACCTATGCTGCACCTCGTCTGCCTCCTCCACCATCTAGGCAGCCAAGGCTTCTAACTCCACCACCCCGAGCTCCTGTTCCCACTCCCAATAATGGTCTCTGCTACAAGTGCGGTCAACCAGGTCACCGTGCCAGAGACTGCCATGAGAATTAGAATCAATTGGCCCTTCCCGCAGCTGGCCCTGGAAGCAACCAGCCTCGCAATAACAATGCCAGGTCTTATGGTCGTGTTCATGCCAACCACGTTCATCTTAATGAAGCTCAAGACCAGCCTGCTACCGTGATGGGTACACTACTCGTAAATTCAGTACCAGCATCTATTTTTATTTGATATAGGTGCATCGCATTATTTCATGTCAGAAGATTTTGCATGCTTGCACGACATTAAATGTGAGGACATGAACACTTCGCTATTAGTACACACTCCCGCGGGCCAATGTCGAACCTCCATGATTTGCAATGACGTCCCCGTTGAAATCGAAGGGCTAGAATTCCCTGTCTCTCCCATCGTACTAAAGTCTTGTAGCATTGACCTCATTCTGGGACTGGATTGGTTGAAAGCGCATACTGCTTCTATAGTTTGCGCCACTAAGACTGTCCATCTGCTACGCCCTTCTGATGAAATAATAACTTACCAGGCTCATCTAGTTCAGAATGCCGAGGCACGGCCTTATGCCTTGAATGCATTGAATGCTGCACCACTCGAGGGCATTGAAAACATTCCCTTCATTTGCGAATTCCAAGAGGTATTTCCTGAAGAACTTCCAGGGATTCCCCCTACTAGAGCTATCGAATTCATCATCGACTTGAAACCAGGCACCACTCCTATAGCCAAACGACCCTACAAGATGTCGCCGCATGAACTCGTTGAGCTTAAGGAGGAAATCGACAAATATCTTCGCAAAGGTTTCATTCTCCCTAGTTGCTCTCCTTGGGGAGCACCTTCTCTCTTTTTTAAGAAGAAGGATTGGACAAACCGATTAGTCCAAGATTATCGTCCTATTAACCAAGCCACTATCCAGAACAAATATCCCCTCCCTTGGATCAATGATCTTTAAGATCAACTGGCTAGTTCATCAGTGTTCTCCAAACTCGACTTGAGGTTGGGTTACCACCAGATCCGTGTTCGTGAAGAGGATATCCCAAAGACCGCCTTCATGACTCGATATGGATCATACGAGTACACTATCATGTCATTCGGCTAAACAAATGCACCAGCCACCTTCTCTCGCTTGTTGAACTATATATTCATGGATTACCTTGACAAGTTTGTAGTGGTTTATCTGGATGATATCCTGGTATTTTCCAGGAAAAAGGAAGAACATGTTGAACATCTTCATCTTGTGCTGGAAAAGCTTCGAGAGCATCAACTCTATGCTAAGTAATCCAAGTGTGAATTCTGGCTTCCCGAAGTAACCTATCTTGGGCATGTCATCTCCAAGGATGGTATTGCCGTCAACCCTGAACGAGTCTAGGCTATTCTTGATTGGACTCCTCCGAAGAATGTCAAGCAAGTCCGAAGTTTTCTCAGTCTCGCCAGCTATTGCCGTCGATTCGTCGAGAACTTCTCCAAGATCGCCAGGCCTCTGACTAACCTGTTGCATAAGGGTGTCAAGTTCCAATGGATAGACAAGTGTCAGGAAAGTTTCCATGTGCTCAAAGACAAGTTGACTTCTTCCCCAGTGCTTGCTCCACCTGATACTAAGAAGGACTTCATCATTTACTGCGATGCTTCCCATCAAGGATTAGGCCGTGTCCTAATGCAAGAGCGCAGAGTGATTGCTTATGCCTCTCGTCAACTGTGGCCTCACGAAGAAAACTACCCAGTTCATGACCTCGAGCTTGCTACTCTCATTCATGTTCTGAAGCAGTGGTGACATTACCTTCTCGGTAATTGTTGCGAGGTCTTCACCGACCACCAAAGTCTGAAGTATTTGTTTACTCAGCCAGACCTGAACCTCCATCAGTAGAGATGGATGGAGACTGTTGCACTCTTTGACGTGGGTATAGGAGGCTAATGTAATGGCTGATGCCTTGAGCCGCAAGTCTTACTGCAATCACCTCCAGGTTCACAAAGTTCAGCCCTCACTTGTTGAAGAATTTAGAAAGCTGAACATCCATATTGTCCCTCCTGGTGCACTCACTCCCCCTCCTCCTGAGAGCTCCAACATGAACCTCCACGTTGTTACCCAGGGTTCTCTCAATACCCTGTTGCTATACCAGATCTCGTGAATAGCATCAAAACGATACAGAAGTATGACTCTCAAGCCCACAAGATTAAGTGCTACCTCACCGAAGGCAAGCCCTCATTCTTCACTATTGCTGATGATGGCACCTTGTACTTCAAGGGCCGCCTAGTGGTGCCATGTTCAGAGGAAAGCTAGGATATGGCACAGGAGGTTATGAAATAAGCTCATGATACGCCTTTGTCTATTCAACCCGGTAGTACAAAGATGTACCAGGACATTCGTCAGAGATTCTGGTGGTCTAATATGAAGCAAGACATTGCTCGTTATGTTGCTAAGTGTGACGTTTGCCCCCGTATCAAAGCAGAGCATCAAAGCCCTGCTGGAACTCTGCAACCTATCACTATTCCTGAATGGAAATGGGACCATGTTGAGATGGACTTCGTCACTGGGTTTCCCAAATCGCAGAAAGCTAATGATGCTATTATTGTCGTCATTGACCGGCTTCCTAAAGTTGCACATTTTCTGGAGGTTAAGGAAACAATCACTGCTAGTCAGCTTGCAACTCTCTACATGTCCAGAATTGTTTCACTTCACGGTATTCCACTGGTTATCAGTTCAGACTGTGGCAGCATGTTCACTTCAAGATTCTGGGCAAGTTTCCAAGAAGCTATGGGAACTCATTTGTTGTTCTGTACCGCGTTTCATCCTCAGTCGCAAGGACAAGTTGAACGTGTCAACCAAGTTCTCGAAGACATGCTTCGAGCTTGTGTAATTTCCTTCGGCAAGAAATGGGAGGAATCTCTTCTGTATGTCGAGTTCTCTTATAATAATAGCTATCAAGCTAGTCTGAATACGACACCCTTCGAAGTGTTATATGGACGAAAGTGTCGAACCCCTCTAAACTGGTCAAAAACTGGGGAACGTCCACTCTTCGGTCCGGATATTATCCAATAGGCCAAGGAACAAGTCCGCATTATTCGCGAGAATCTCAAGACTGCTCAGTCACGTCAGAAAAATCAGTATGACCGTCATCACAAAGACATGGTCTATCAACCTAGCGAAAAGTCTTATCTTCAAGTTACACCAATGAAGGGTGCTCACCGCTTCGGGATCAAGGGCAAGCTTGCTCCTCGCTATATCGGTCCCCGCACTATTCTCGAAAGGCGTGGAAAAGTGGCATACCAACTGGAGCTTCCGTCGAACCTTTCTCAGGTTCACGATGTGTTCAACGTGTCACAACTCCACCGTTGCTTCAAGGACCCAATCCGGCAGTGGATCATGAAGTGCTCGAATTGCAACAGGACCTCTCCTATAAAGAGCATACGGTCCATGATACGTCTCCAACGTATCTATAATTTTTGATTGCTCCATGCTATATTATCTACTGTTTTGGACTATATTGGGCTTTATTTTCCACTTTTATATTATTTTTGGGACTAACCTATTAACCGGAGGCCCATCCCAGAATTGCTGGTTTTTGCCTATTTCAGTGTTCCGGATAAACAGAATATCAAACGGAGTCCAAACGGAATAAAATCTTTGGGAACGTGATTTTCTCACTGAACGTGATCCAGGAGACTTGGACCCTACTGCAAGGGATCAAAGAGGAGGTCACGAGGGTGGGGGCGCGCCCCCTGCCTCGTGGGCCCCTCAGTGTTCCACCGACGTACTCCTTCCTCCTATATATACACATGTACCCCCAAACGATCAGAAGAGGAGCCAAAAACCTAATTCCACTACTGCAACTTTCTATATCCACGAGATCCCATCTCGGGGCCTGTCTCGGAGCTCCGCCGGAAGAGGGCCGTCATCACGGAGGGCTTCTACATCATCATAGCCTCTCCGATGAAGTTTGAGTAGTTTACCTCAGACCTTCGGGTCCATAGTTAGTAGCTCGATGGCTTCTTCTCTCTCTTTGAATCTCAATACAAAGTTCTCCCCCTCTCTTGTGGAGATCTATTCGATGTAATCTTCTTTTTGCAGTGTGTTTGTTGAGACCGATGAATTGTGGGTTTATGATCAAGTCTATCTATGAATAATATTTGACTCTTCTTTGAATTCTTTTATGTATGATTGGTTATCTTTGCAAGTCTCTTCGAATTATCCGTTTGGTTTGGCCAACTAGATTGGTAGTTCTTGCCATGGGAGAAGTGCTTAGCTTTGCGTTCGATCTTGCGGTGTCCTTACCCAGTGACAGAAGGGGCAGCAAGGCACGTATTGTATCGTTGCCATTGAGGATAACAAGATGGGGTTTATTTCATATTGCATGAATTTATCTCTCTACATCATGTCATCTTGCTTAAGGCGTTACTCTGTTTTTAAGTTAATACTCTAGATGCATGGTGGATAGCGGTCGATGAGTGGAGTAATAGTAGTAGATGCAGAATCGTTTTGATCTACTTGTCACGGACGTGATGCCTATATACATGATCATGCCTAGACATTCTCATAACTATGCTCAATTCTGTCAATTGCTCAACAGTAATTTGTTCACCCACTATAGAATACTTATGCTCTTGAGAGAAGCCACTAGTGACACCTATGGCCCCCGGGTCTATTCTCATCATATCAATATCCATCACTTTAATATTGTTTTGCCTTTTTACTTTGCCTTTACTTTTTACTTTGCATCTTTATACCAAAAATACCAAAAATATTATATCTATCAGATCTCACTCTCGTAAGTGACCGTGAAGGGCTTGACAACCCCTAATCGCGTTGGTTGCGAGTAGCTATCGCTTTGTGCAGGTATGAGGGACTTGAGCGTGGGCTCCTACTGGATTGATACCTTGGTTCTCAAAAACTGATGGAAATACTTACGCTACTCTGTTGCATCATCCCTTCCTCTTCGGGAAAAACCAACGCAAGCTCAAGACATAGCAAGAAGGATTTCTGGCGCCATTGCCGGGGAGTCTACGCAAAAAGTCAATATACCAAGTACCCATCACAATCCCTATCTCTCGCATTACATTATTTGTCATTTGCCTCTCGTTTTCCTCTCCCCCCAATTCACCCTTGCTGCACAAGCTTGGGAGAGAATGAAATTAATGATACGCAATTGCCCTACTCATGGTTTGAATTTGTGGATGATTATACAAATATTTTATGACGGATTGAATTTTGCTTCTAGAAATCTTTTAGATTCGGCCGCGGTAGGCACTTTTATGGAAATCACTTTAGGAGATGCTACTAAACTCCTAGATAATATTATGGTTAATTATTCTCAATGGCATACTGAAAGAACTTCTAATAAAAAAGTGCATGCGATAGAAGAAATTAATGTGTTGAGTGGAAAGATGGATGAACTTATGAAATTATTTTCTACTAAGAATGTTTCTTCTGATACTAATGGTATGCCTTTGTCTAGTTTGATTGAGAATAACAATGAATCTATGGATGTGAATTTTGTTGGTAGGAATAATTTTGGTAACAACGCTTATAGAGGGAATTTTAATCCTAGGCCATATCCTAGTAATCCTTCTAATAATTATGGGAATTCCTACAACAACTCTTATGGAAATTATAATAAGATGCCCTCTGATTTTGAATCTAATATTAAAGAATTTATTTCTTCGCAAAAGAATTTAATGCTATGATTGAAGAAAAATTGCTTAAGATTGATGATTTGGCTAGGAACGTTGATAGAATTGCTCTTGATGTTGATGCTTTGAAACTTAGATCTATTCCACCTAAGCATGATATTAATGAGTCTCTAAAAGCCATGAGAATTTCAATTGATGAGTGTAAAGAAAGAACCGCTAGGATGCGTGCTTCCAAAGATGCCTTTATTAAAGCATGTTCTTCCAATTCCTATAAAAATCAAGATGAAGATCTAAAAGTTATTGATGTGTCTCCAATTAAATCTCTATTTTGCAATATGAATCTTGATTAAACTGAATATTATCTTCCTTTACCTAGAAGGCGTTCTAAAAATTCGGAGTATTTAGATCTTAATGATGAAATTGATGAAAGTGGGATTGAAAGAAATAAAAGTCTAGATGTTGCTAAACCCACTATATTGGATTTCAAGGAATTTAATTATAAAAGTTGCTCTTTGATTGATTGTATTTCCTTGTTGCATTCCATGCTAAATTCTCCACATGCTTATAGTCAAAATAAAGCCTTCACCGAACATATTGTTGATGCCTTGATGCAATCTTATGAAGAAAAACTTGAGGTGAAAGTTTCTATCCCTAGAAAACTTTATGATGAGAGGGAACCAACTATTAAAATTAAAATTAAAGATCATGAGTTTTATGCTCTGTGTGATTTGGGTGCTAGTGTCTCTACTATTCCCAAGACTTTGTGTGATTTACTAGATTTCCGTAACTTTGATGATTGCTCTCTAAACTTGCATTTTGCGGATTCCACTATGAAGAAACCTATGGGAAGGATTAATGATGTTCTTATTTTTGCAAATAGGAATTATGTGCCCATAGATTTCATTGTTCTTGATATAGATTGCAATCCTTCTTGCCGTATTATTCTTGGTAGACCTTTCCTTAGAACGGTTGGTGCGATTATTGATATGAAGGAAGGGAATATTAGATTTCAATTTCCATTAAAAAAGGGCATGGAACACTTTCCAAGAAAGAAAATAAAATTACCATATGAAACTATCATGAGAGCCACTTATGGATTGCCTACCAAAGATGGCAATACCTAGATCTATCCTCGCTTTTATGCATAGCTAGGGGCCTTAAATGATAGCGCTTGTTGGGAAGCAACCCAATTTTATTTTTATTCCTTGCTTTTTGCTCCTGTTTAGTAATAAATAATTTATTTAGCCTCTGTTTTGGTTGTGTTTTTTGTGTTTAGTTAGTGTTTGTGCCAAGTAGAACCGTTGGGAAGACTTGGGGAAAGTCTTGTTGAACTTGCTGTAAAAAACAGAAACTTTAGCGCTCACGAGAACTGCTGTAATTTTTATTTGAAGAGTGATATTTACTTAATTATTTTTTCAGATGATTAATAGATAAATTACTCACTTCCGGAAATTTATTTTAGAATTTTTGGGGTTCCAGATCTTGCGCTAGCTACAGATTACTACAGACTGTTCTGTTTTTGACAGATTCTGTTTTTCGTGTGTTGTTTGCTTATTTTGATGAATCTATGGTTAGTAAAATAGTTTATAATCCATAGAGAAGTTGGAATACATTAGGTTTAACACCAATATAAATAAAGAATGAGTTCATTACAGTACCTTGAAGTGGTCTTTTGTTTTCTTTCGCTAACGGAGCTCACGAGTTCTCTATTTTGAGTTTTGTGTTGTGAAGCTTTCAAGTTTTGGGTGAATTCTATTGATGGATCATGGAACAAGGAGTGGCAAGAGCCTAAGCTTGGGGATGCCCATGGCACCCCTAAGATAATCCAAGGACACCAAAAAGTCAAAGCTTGGGGATGCCCCGGAAGGCATCCCCTCTTTCGTCCACTTCCATCGGTAATTTACTTGGAGCTATATTTTTATTCACCAACATGATATGTGTTTTGCTTGGAGCGTCTTGTATTATTTGTGTCTTTGTTTGTTAGTATGCCACAATCATCCTTTATGTACACACCTTTTTAGAGAGCCATACATGAATTAAAATTTGATAGAATACTCTACGTGCTTCACTTATATCTTTTGAGCTAGATAGTTTTGCTCTATGTGCTTCACTTATATCTTTTGAGCTAGATAGTTTTGCTCTATGTGCTTCACTTATATCTTTCGATCTAGATAATTTTTCTCTTTGTGCTTCACTTATATCTTTTGAGCTAGATAATTTTGCTCTATGTGCCTCACTTAGATCTTTTAGAGCACGGTGGTGGATTTGTTTTAAAGAAACTATTGATCTCTCATGCTTCACTTAAATTAATTTGAGATTCTCTTAATAGCATGTTAATTTGCTTAATAATAATATTCTTGGTATTCAAGATTTGTGAAAATTTCTTTTGAGTGTGTTGAATACTAAGAAAAGATTGAAGCATGATAATTGTTTTGAGATATGGACATGATAATATTAAAGTCATGCTAGTTGAGTAGTTGTGAATTTAAAGAATACTTGTGTTGAAGTTTGTGATTCCCGTAGCATGCATGTATGGTGAACCGTTATGTGATGAAGTCGGAGCATGATTTATTTATTGATTGTCTTCCTTATGAGTGGCGGTCGGGGACGAGCGATGGTCTTTTCCTACCAATCTATCCCCCTAGGAGAATGCGCGTAATACTTTGCTTTGGTAACTTCTAGATTTTTGCAATAAGTATATGAGTTCTTTATGACTAATGTTGAGTCCATGGATTATACGCACTCTCACCCTTCCACCCTTGCTAGCCTCTCTAATACCGCGCAACTTTTGCCGGTATCATACACCTACCATATACCTTCCTCAAAACAGCCACCATACCTACCTATTATGGCATTTCGATAGCCATTCCGAGATATATTGCAATGCAACTTTCCACCATCTAGTTCATCATGACACATCCATCATTGTCATATTGCTTAGCATGATCATGTAGTTGACATAGTATTTGTGGCAAAGCCACCATTCATAATTCTTTCATACTTGTCTCTCTTGATTCATTGCATATCCCGGCACACCGCCAGAGGCATTCATATAGAGTCATACTTTGTTTTAGTATCGAGTTGTAATCATTGAGTTGTAAATAAATAGAAGTGTGATGATCATCATTCAATAGAGCATTGTCCCAAAAAAAGGAGAAAGGCCAAAGAAAAAAAAGAAGGCCCAAAAAAATATAAATAAATAAAAAGGGGGCAATGCTACTATCCTTTTTTTCCACACTTGTGCTTCAAAGTAGCACCATGATATAGCGAGTCTCATATATTGTGGTTCAATGTAGCACCATGGTCTTCATATAGAGAGTCTCATATGTTGTCACTTTCATATACTAGTGGGAATTTTATGTTATGGAACTTGGATTGTATATTCCAATGATGGGCTTTCTCAAATTGCCCTAGGTCTTCGTGAGCAAGCAAGTTGGATGCACGCTCACTAGTTTCTTTTGTTGAGCTTTCATACATTTATAGCTCTAGTGCATCCCTTGCATGGCAATCCCTACTCACTCACATTGATATCTATTGATGGGCATTTCCATAGCCCGTTGATATGCCTAGTTGATGTGAGACTGTCTTCTCCTTTTTGTCTTCTCCACAACCACCATTCTATTCCACCTATAGTGTTATATCCATGGCTCACGCTCATGTATTGTGTGAAGATTGAAAAAGTTTGAGTATGAAACAATTGCTTGGCTTGTCATCGGGGTTGTGCATGATTTAAATACTTTGTGTGGGGAATATGGAGCATAGCCAGACTATATGATTTTGTAGGGATAACTTTCTTTGGCCATGTTATTTTGAGAAGACATAATTGCTTTGTTAGTATGCTTGAAGTATTATTATTTTCTATGTCAATATAAACTTTTGTCTTGAATCTTTCTAATCTAAATATTCATACCACAATTAAGAAGATTTGCATTGAAATTATGCCAAGTAGCACTCCGCATCAAAAATTCTTTTTTTATCATTTACCTAATCGAGGACAAGCAGGAATTAAGCTTGGGGATGCCTGATATGTCTCCAACGTATCTATAATTTTTGATTGCTCCATGCTATATTATCTACTGTTTTGGACTATAATGGGCTTTATTTTCCACTTCTATATTATTTTTTGGACTAACCTATTAGCCGGAGGCTCAGCCTAGAATTGCTGTTTTTTTTGCCTATTTCAGTGTTTCGGATAAACAGAATATCAAACGGAGTCCAAACGGAATAAAATCTTCGGGAACGTGATTTTCTCACCGAACATGTTCCAGGAGACTTGAACCCTACTACAAGGGATCAAAGAGGAGGTCACGAGGGTGGGGGGCGCCCCCCCCCCCAGGGCGCGCCCCCTGCCTCATGGGCCCCTCGCTGCTCCACCGACGTACTCCTTCCTCCTATATATACACACGTACCCCCAATCGATCAGAAGAGGAGCCAAAAACCTAATTCCACCGCCGCAACTTTCTGTATCCACGAGATCCCATCTCGGGGCCTGTTCCGGAGCTCTGCCGGAAGAGGGCCGTCATCACGGAGGGCTTCTACATCATCATAGCCTCTCCAATGAAGTGTGAGTAGTTTACCTCAGACCTTCAGGTCCATAGTTAGTAGTAAGATGGCATCTTCTCTCTCTTTGAATCTCAATACAAAGTTCTCCCCCTCTCTTGTGGAGATCTATTCGATGTAATCTTCTTTTTGCAGTGTGTTTGTTGAGACCGATGAATTGTGGGTTTATGATCAAGTCTATCTATGAATAATATTTGAATCTTCTCTGAATTCTTTTATGTATGTTTGGTTATCTTTGCAAGTCTCTTCGAGTTATCTGTTTGGTTTGGCCAACTAGATTGGTAGTCCTTGTCATGGGAGAAGTGCTTAGCTTTGGGTTCAATCTTGCGGTGTCCTTACCCAGTGACAGAAGGGGCAGCAAGGCACATATTGTATCGTTGACATCGAGGATAACAAGATGGGGTTTATTTCATATTGCATGAATTTATCTCTCTACATCATGTCATCTTGCTTAAGGCGTTACTCTCTTTTTAACTTAATACTCTAGATGCATGCTGGATAGCAGTCCATGAGTGGAGTAATAGTAGTAGATGCAGAATCGTTTCGATCTACTTGTCACGGATGTGATGCCTATATACATGATCATGCCTAGATATTCTCATAACTATGCTCAATTCTGTCAATTTCTCAACAGTAATTTGTTCACCCACCGTAGAATACTTATGCTCTTGAGATAAGCCACTAGTGAAACCTATGGCCCCCGGGTCTATTCTCATCATATCAATATCCATCACTTTAATATTGTTTTGCCTTTTTACTTTGCCTTTACATTTTACTTTGCATCTTTATACCAAAAATACCAAAAATATTATATCTATCAGATCTCACTCTCGTAAGTGACCGTGAAGGGCTTGACAACCCCTAATCGCGTTGGTTGCGAGTAGCTATCGCTTTGTGCAGGTACGAGGGACTTGAGCGTGGGCTCCTACTGGATTGATACCTTGTTTCTCAAAAACTAGGGGAAATACTTACGCTACTCTGCTGCATCATCCCTTCCTCTTCGGGGAAAACCAACGCAAGCTCAAGACGTAGCAGTCCGCATTCTCGACCAAGCTGAACGCCGCACATGTCAGAAAGCGATCAAGTTCCTCAAAGTCCAGTGGTCGCATCACTCTAAAGAAGAAGCCACATGGGAACGTGAGGACCGCCTGCGTGATGAATACCTCGCACTGTTTCCCTCTACCTCCTAAAATCTCGGGATGAGATTTCTTGTAGTGGAGGAGTTTTGTAACGCACGGATAATTGAGCTACAGTAAAACTCTGTTAATGATGCCACATCACCTCTGTTGCTGTTGCTAATCTCTCGTTAGATCAAAACCGATTCGAAAATCAATTCAAATACGGCAAGCAACAAAAGTTTTCAACCAGCATGTACCAGCCAACTACACCTGCTCCAAGGCAGACCTATGCTGCACCTCGTCTGCCTCCTCCACCATCTAGGCAGCCAAAGCTTCTAGCTCCACCACCCCAAGCTCCTGTTCCCACTCCAAATAATGGTCTCTGCTACAAGTGTGGTCAACCAGGTCACCGTGCCAGAGACTGCCATCAGAATCAGAATCAACTGGCCCTTCCCGCAGCTGGCCGTGGAAGCAACCAGCCTCACAACAAATATGCCAGGTCTTATGGTCGTGTTCATGCCAACCACGTTCATCTTAATGAAGCTCAAGACCAGCCTACTACTCTGATGGGTACACTCATCATAAATTCAGTACCAGCATCAGTTTCATTTGATACAGGTGCATCACATTCATTCATCTCAGAAGATTTTGCATGCTTGCACGACATTAAATGTGAGGACATGAACACTTCGCTATTAGTACACACTCCCGCGGGCCAATGTCGAACCTCCATGATTTGCAACGATGTCCTCGTTGAAATCGAAGGGCTAGACTTCCTTGTCTCTCCCATCGTACTGAAGTCTTGTAGCATTGACCTCATTCTGGGAATGGATTGGTTGAAAGCGCATACTGCTTCTATAGTTTGTGCCACTAAGACCGTCCACCTGCTACACCCTTCTGATGAAATAATTACTTACCAGGCTCATCTAGTTCAGAATGTCGAAGCACGGCTTTATGCCTTGAATGCATTGAACGCTGCACCACTCAAGGGCATTGAAAGCATTCCCGTCATTTGCGAATTCAAGACGTCTTTCCTGAAGAACTTCCAGGGATTCCCCTTGCTAGAGCTATCAAATTCATCATCGACTTGAAACCAGGCACCACTCCTATAGCCAAATGACCCTACAAGATGCCGCCGCATGATCTCATTGTGCTTAAGGAGGAAATCTACAAATCTCTTCGCAAAGGTTTCCTTCACCCTAGTTGCTCTCCTTGGGGAACACCTTCTCTCTTTGTTAAGAAGAAGGATGGGACAAACCGATTAGTCCAAGATTATTGTCCTATTAACCAAGCCACTATCCAGAAAAAATATCCCCTCCCTCAGATCAATGATCTTTATGATCAACTGGCTTGTTCATCAGTGTTCTCCAAACTCGACTTGAGGTTGGGTTACCACCAGATCCGTGTTCGTGAAGAGGATATCCCAAAGACCGCCTTCGTGACTCGATATGGATCATACGAGTACACCGTCATGTCATTCGGCTAAACGAATGCTCCAGCCACCTTCTCTCGCCTGATGAACTATATATTCATGGATTACCTTGACAAGTACGTAGTGGTTTATCTGGATGATATCCTGGTATTTTCCAAGAAAAAGGAAGAACATGTTGAACATCTTCGTCTTGTGCTGGAAAAGCTCCGAGAGCATCAACTCTATGCTAAGTATTCCAAGTGTTAATTCTGGCTTCCAGAAGTAACCTATCTTGGGCATGTCATCTCCAAGGATGGTATTGCCGTCAACCATGAAAGAGTCTAGGCTATTCTTGATTGGACTCCTCTGAAGAATGTCAAGCAAGTCCGAAGTTTTCTCGGTCTTGCCAGCTATTGCCGTCGATTCGTCGAGAACTTCTCCAAGATCGCCAGGCCTCTGACTAACCTGTTGCATAAGGGTGTCAAGTTCCAATTGATAGACAAGTGTCAGGAAAGTTTCCAAGTGCTCAAAGACAAGTTGACTTCTGCCCCAGTGCTTGCTCCACCTTATACTAAGAAGGACTTCATCATTTACTACGACGCTTCCCATCAAGGATTAGGCTCTATCCTAATGCAAGAGCGCAGAGTGATTTCTTATGCCTCTCGTCAACTCCGGCCTCATGAAGAAAACTACCCAGTTCATGACCTCGAGCTTGCTGCTGTCATTCATGCTCTGAAGCAGTGGCGACATTACCTTCTCGGTAATCATTGTGAGATCTTCACCGACCACCAAAGTCCGAAGTATCTGTTTACTCAGCCAGACCTGAACCTCCATTAGCAGAGATGGATGGAGACTATTGCAGTCTTTGACGTGGGTATAGGAGGCTAATGTAATGGCCGATGCCTTGAGCCAAAAGTCTTACTACAATCACCTCCAGGTTCACAAAGTTCAGTCCTCGCTTGTTGAAGAATTCAGAAAGCTGAACCTCCATATTGTTTCTCCTGGTGCACTCACTGCCCCTCCTCCTGAGAGCCGCAAGATGAACCTCCACGTTGTTACCCAGGGTTCTCTCAATACCCTGGTTGCTATACCAGATCTCATGAACAGCGTCAAAACGATACAGAAGTATGACTCTCAAGCCCACAAGATTAAGTGCTACATCGCCGAAGGCAAGCCCTCATTCTTCACTATTGCTGATGATGGCACCTTGTACTTCAAGGGCCGCCTAGTGGTGCCATGTTCAGAGGAAAGCCAGGATATGACACAGGAGGTTATGAAAGAAGCTCATGATACGCCTTTGTCTATTCATCCCGGTAGTACAAAGATGTACCAGGACATTCGTCAGAGATTCTGGTGGTCTAATATGAAGCAAGACATTGCTCGTTATGTTGCTGAGTGTGACGTTTGCCGCCATATCAAAGCAGAGCATCAAAGGCCTGCTGGAACTCTGCAACCTATCACTATTCCTGAATGGAGATGGGACCATGTTGAGATGGACTTCATCACTGGGTTTCCCAAATCGCAGAAAGGTAATGATGCTATTCTTGTCGTCATTGACCGGCTTTCTAAAGTTATACATTTTGTGGTGGTCAAAGAAACAATCACTGCTAGTCAGCTTGCAACTCTCTACATGTCCAGAATTATTTCACTTCACGGTATTCCACTGGTTATCAGTTTAGACCATCGCAGCTTGTTCACTTCAAGATTCTGGGCAAGTTTCCCAGAAGCTATGGGAACTCATTTGTCGTTCAGTACTCCATTTCATCCTTAGTTGCAAAGGACAAGTTGAACATGTCAACCAAGTTCTCGAAGGCATGCTTCGAGCTTGTGTAATTTCCTTTGTCAAGAAATGGGAAGAATCTCTTCCGTATGTCGAGTTCTCTTATAATAATAGCTATCAAGCTAGTCTGAAGATGGCCCCCTTCGATGTGTTATATGGACGAAAGTGTCGAACCCCTCTAAACTGGTCAAAAACTGGGGAACGTCCACTCTTCAGTCTGGATATTGTCCAATAGGCCAAGGAACAAGTCAGCATTTTTCGCGACAATCTCAAGACTGCTCAGTCACGTCAGAAAAATCAGTATGACCGTCATCACAAAGACATGGTCTATCATCCTGGCGAAAAGGCTTATCTTCGAGTTACACCAATGAAGGGTGCTCACCGCTTCGGGATCGAGGGCAAGCTAGCTCCTTGCTATATCGATCCCTGCACTATTCTAGAAAGGCGTGGAAAAGTGGCATACCAACTGGAGCTTCAGTCGAACCTTTCTCAGGTTCATGTTGTGTTCAACGTGTCACAACTCCGCTGTTGCTTCAAGGACCCAATCCGGCAGTGGATCATGAAGTGCTCGAATTGCCACAGGACCTCTCCTATAAAGAGCATACGGTCCGCATTCTCGACCAAGCTGAACGCCGCACACGTCAGAAAGCAATCGAGTTCCTCAAAGTCCAGTGGTTGCATCACTCTGAAGAAGATGCCACATGGGAACGCGAGGACCGCCTGCGTGATGAATACCCCGCACTGTTTCCCTCTACCTCCTAAAATCTCGGGATGAGATTTCTTGTAGTGGAGGAGTTTTGTAACGCTCGGATAATTAAGCTACAGTAAAACTCTGTTAATGATGCCACGTCACCTCTGTTACTCTTGCTAATCTCTCGTTAGATCAAAACTGATTCGAAAATCAACTCAAAATATGGCAAACAACAAAAGTTTTCAAACATTGAAACAAAAATGTTCGGTGGGTGCCAAATATTGCACTGGTAATTATTTTGGAGAAAACTAATTTTTAGAAAAAGCCTAAATATTTTAAATTGAATTAAAACAGAAAGGAAAATAAATAAAAGGAAAAAGACTAAACAAAATCAAAAGAAAAGAAAAACAAGAAAAGCCCCCCCCCCATTGGGCTCCAGCCCAGCAGGCCACCGGCCCAACTAGGCAAAGGCCCAACCAGCCAAGCCCACCCCCACTCCCCTTATCACCTCTCCACCCGAAAACCCTAACCGACACCCACCCCACTCGCTCCACTCCTCTCTCCCCCG